>NC_136609.1:5000-42500 GCF_910589615.1 Taurulus bubalis | reverse complement strand
GCTCAGCAGACACCCGTCTTCTCATTCTCACCATCTGTGGTCTTTCTGTCAGGAAGTCCAGAATCCAGTTGCAGGTGGGGGTTGGTACGCCAAGGTCTGACAGCTTCTCGATCAGTTTGCCCGGGCGGATAGTGTTGAAGGCAGAACTGTAGTCCAGGAAATGCATCCTGCCAAACGTTCTGCTGCTCTTCAGGTGTTACAGAGTGTGGTGTAGAGCTGTTGCTGCCACGTGGTCCACTGATCGGTTGGAGCGGTAGGCAAACTGGAGGGGGTCGACGGTGTCTGGGACCGTGTGGTTGATGTGTGTGAGGACTAGTTTTTCTAAGCACTGTGAGTGCCACTGGCCTGAAGTCATTCAGGGTGTGTCTGGTCTTTTGGGGACTGGTATGATGATGGAGGATTTGGAAATACGGGGGACTACAGCCTGGGATAGTGACAGGTTGAAGGTGTCAGTATACACACCAGCTAGCTGTTCCCCACAGGCCTTCAGAACTTTGAGAGGAACTCCATCGGGTCCCACAGCCTTGTGGGGGTTCACCTTCTTCAAAGCCTTCAGTACCTGTGTGTGTCACCTGAAGGGCAATGTCCATGGGGTCACAGGGGGCTTTTGAGGGCGTGTCTGTGTCCAGCCTGTTCTGATGATGATGACCTGTTTTCTCTCAGGTGTGCGGCTGCAGACCGTCTCTCTGCCTGTGATGAAGACAACCTCGTGTTGTTTTGGAGGTCCAGACTACTCTGACCTCTACGTGACCTCAGCCAGTCTGGGACTCGACCAATCAGGGAGAAGACAGCAGCCACTGGCTGGAGGCACCTTCAGGGTGAGACTCACCTGTGTCACTGACTCACCTATGTCACTGACTCACCTGTATTACTAACTCACCTGTGTCACTGACTCACCTGTATTACTAACTCACCTGTGTCACTGACTTACCTGTGTCACTGACTCACCTGTATTACTGACTCACCTGTGTCACTGACTCACCTGTAATACTGACTCACCTGTGTCACGGACTCACCTGTGTCATTGACTCACCTGTGTCACTGACTCACCTGTATTACTGACTCACCTGTGTCACTGACTCACCTGTGTCACTGACTCACCTGTAATACTGACTCACCTGTGTCACTGACTCACCTGTGTCACTGACTCACCTGTATTACTGACTCACCTGCGTCACTGACTCACCTGTATTACTGACTCACCTGTGTCACTGACTCACCTGTGTCACTGACTCACCTGTCACTGACTCACCTGCGTCACTGACTCACCTGTGTCACTGACTCACCTGTATTACTGACTCACCTGTGTCACTGACTCACCTGCGTCACTGACTCACCTGTGTCACTGACTCACCTGCGTCACTGACTCACTTGTAATACTGACTCACCTGTAATACTGACTCACCTGTGTCACTGGCTCACCTGTGTCACTGACTCACCTGTAATACTGACTCACCTGTGTCACTGGCTCACCTGTCACTGACTCACCTGTAATACTGACTCACCTGTGTCACTGACTCACCTGCGTCACTGACTCACCTGTATTACTGACTCACCTATGTCACTGACTCACCTGCGTCACTGACTCACCTGTAATACTGACTCACCTGTGTCACTGGCTCACCTGTGTCACTGACTCACCTGTAATACTGACTCACTTGTGTCACTGACTCACCTGTATTACTGACTCACCTGTCACTGACTCACCTGCGTCACTAACTCACCTGTATTACTGACTCACCTGTGTCACTGACTCACCTGCGTCACTGACTCACCTGTGTCACTGACTCACCTGTATTACTGACTGACCTGCGTCACTGTCTCACCTGCATGTGTATGTATGTGTGTGTGTGTGTGTGTGTGTGTGTGTTTACAGGTGACAGGACTTGGGGTCAAGGGTCGGCCTTCAAACTCGTTCTCTGGATGATCACCAATCACATCACAAGTCACCTGTGTGAAATTGTTAGCTCGATTCTAATAAATTGGTTATAACTATTGACTTAATATGGATTTTCACAAAATATTTGCAGCAGTTTATAACTGTAAATAAATAAATGATGAAAACTGTGACTGAGGTTTGATAGCCAATCAGAAACAAGGAAAGTGTGACTGAGATTCAATAGCCAATCAGAAACACGGAAACTGTGACTGAGGTTAATTAGCCAATCAGAAACAAGGAAACTGGGCGACTGTGGCTCAGTGGTTAGCAGGTCATCCTTCAATCAGAGGATCGGTGGTTCGAGCCCCGGCTTTGCTAGTCCATGTCCATGTGTCCTTGAGCAAGACACTTAACCCTGAATTGCTCCCTGTTGCTGTGTCTACGGTGTATAGATGTCAGTTACTTTGGATAAAAGCGTCAGATAAATGAAATGTAATGTAATATGACTGAGATTCGATAGCCAATCAGAAACAATGAAACTGTGACCAAGATTCAATAGCCAATCAAAGTCAATGAAGTATTGCAAGTATTGTACTTTTTGAAAAATGTCTGAAAATAAAACTTGAAGATTTTGGAACCGTTAGTGTTGAAGATCTGCAACTCTCTCAAGGTCTGATTCTTTACATTCATGCAGCGATGACAGCCAGAGACACATGTTGAAGGTTTTAGTAAAGCAAACAACGTAAATGTTAATTATTATAATACTAGTTATTATTATGTTATAATACATGGCTCTCAGAAGTTCTGCTTACATGAATTAATTATAATACTATAATAGATAGCTCCATTCTCGCATAGTATTCGTATATATAGTATTAGTATAATATAGTATTAGGATATATATAGTATATAATATTAGTATTAGTATGGTATTATAATAATATAGTATTAGTATATATATATATATATATATATATATATATATATATATATATATATATATATATATAGTCTTAGTGTTGTATAATGCACTATTAGTATAATATAGTATTAGTATAGTACAATATAGTATTCGTTTAGTATAATAGTATTAGTATATATATTATCAGTATATATATATATATATATATATATATATATATATATATATATATATATATATATATATATATATTATTAGTAGTATTAAAGTGACAGACATCATGTAGACAGGTGTGTTTTACTTCAACCAAAGTGCAGAATCACGAACAACAACAAACAGGACAAGCAACGCAACAGCTTTCTAGAAAATGTCTGTACACGTAGAAAACTTTGTGCTGTTTCACTTTTATCTGCTTTCAACTTGAATGATGTTTTACAGTATTTTATGAGATGGGGACAGGGGGGACGGGGGGGGGACGGGGGGGGGGGGACGGGGGGGGGGGGGGGGGGGGGGGGGGACGGGGGGTTGATGCTGGACCAGACTGGACTCAGGCCAACAGAGACTCCAGAAGACAGAAACACTGGAGGACAAATCTACATGTCTGTTTGTCCACATCCATTCAAGTTTGTCTATATTGTTGAGGCAGGACACTCCGTAGGGACACCAGTCCACCTTGAAGGACATCCCATCAGGTCTGTCCATATTTGTTAAGTACGGTTGGTCCAGGTAGGTCCATTTGTCCAGACGTGTCCCCTTATGTCCTGCCAGACGTGTCCCCTTATGTCCTTCCAGACGTGTCCCCTTATGTCCTTCCAGACGTGTCCCCTTATGTCCTTCCAGACTTGTCCCCTTATGTCCTTCCAGACGTGTCTCCTTATGTCCTTCCAGACGTGTCCCTTATGGGAGGGAGGTGAGGGTGTCCAGGTTCAGGAAGGTGACAGGGTCCAGGTTCAGGAAGGTGAGGGTGTCCAGGTTCACGAAGGTGACAGGGTCCAGATTCAGGAAGGTAACAGGGTTTAGGTTCATGAAGCTGACGGGGTCCAGGTTCAGGGAGGTGACGGGGTCCAGGTTCAGGGAGGTGAGGGTGTCCATGTTCACGAAGGTGACAGGGTCCAGGTTCAGGAAGGTGAGGGTGTCCAGGTTCAGGAAGGTGAGGGTGTCCAGGTTCAGGAAGGTGACGGGGTCCAGATTCAGGAAGGTGACGGGATCCAGGTTCAGGGAGGTGACGGGGTCCAGGTTCAGGGAGGTGAGGGGGTCCAGTTTCAGGGAGGTGACGGGGTCCAGGTTCAGGAAGGTGACGGGGTCCAGGTTCAGGGAGGTGACGGGGTCCAGGTTCAGGGAGGTGAGGGGGTCCAGTTTCAGGGAGGTGAGGGTGTCCAGGTTCAGGGAGGTGAGGATGTCCAGGTTCAGGGAGGTGACGGGGTCCAGGTTCAGGGAGGTGAGGGGGTCCAGTTTCAGGAAGGTGACGGGGTCCAGGTTCAGGAAGGTGACGGGGTCCAGGTTCAGGGAGGTGACGGGGTCCAGGTTCAGGGAGGTGACGGGGTCCAGGTTCAGGGAGGTGACGGGGTCCAGTTTCAGGGAGGTGAGGGGGTCCAGTTTCAGGGAGGTGAGGGTGTCCAGGTTCAGGGAGGTGAGGATGTCCAGGTTCAGGAAGGTGAGAGTGTCCAGATTCAGGAAGGTATCAGGGTTTTGGTTCATGAGGCTTACGGGGTCCAGGTTCAGAAAGGTGAAAGGGTTTAGATTCATGAAGCTGACGGGGTCCAGGTTAACACAAAAAGAAAGGAGCCAAGCTGTGTGGGTCCCCGGCTCTGGTGAGGCCAGTAAATACAGTAGAACACAGTAGAACACGGAGCATAACCCTGTACAAAATCCAGTTAAAGACACTGATTGAATTACCCAGAACAACCGCAGAACCACAGACTTGCTGCCCCAGAATCAGGACTCTGGAACCAGGGACAGGTCAGAGGTCATGTTGTCTGGTAACCTGGTATGTGCACAAACTGACCAATAAGACAACTTACAAAGCATGATGTCATCAATTCACATCGATCAGATATTTTCAAAGTGCTAATTCGATTAGAAGTGGGCGTGGCCATCTGAAGAAACATGACATCATCCTCAAATATGCTGACATAAACTCTTTCGCTATGACGTAATGTCTCTCTCTCTCTCTCTATGATGTAATCTCTCTCTCTCTCTCTCTCTCCCCATGATGTAATGTCTCAGTAGTGCTCTTCAGAGTGGGCGGGGTCACAGAAGAAGCGAGAGCTGCGTTTGGCTGACCGGGCTGTGAAGGGGACGGCTTTCAGGGCTGCAGGTGAGGAAAAACAAAACAGCCAATCAGACGTCAGACAGAAAAAGAGGTCTAACCCTGACTGTTCACCTGTGATGTGTTTACCTGTGATGATGTCCTCTATGGCTCCATCCTTCCCTTCGTAAACATGGCGACTGTCTTTTCCTTGTCGTCGTCTGAGCTCCGTGAAAAGCTCCTGCTGCTGCCGCTTCCCTCTGTGGGAGGGAGACTGGGGAGAAGGGTTCGGCTTTTAGAGGGCATACGAACACATATGAAAGCCGCCACGTCGAATCACGTCGAGCCACGTCGAGTCACGTCGAGCCACGTCGAGCCACGTCGAGTCACGTCGAGCCACGTCGAGTCACGTCGAGCCACGTCGAGTCACGTCGAGCCACGTCGAGTCACGTCGAGCCACGTCGAGTCACGTCGAGCCACGTCGAGCCACGCCACGTCGAGTCACGTCGAGTCACGTCACGTCGAGTCACGTCGAGTCACGTCGAGCCACGTCACGTCGAGCCACGTCGAGCCACGTCGAGTCACGTCGAGTCACGTCGAGTCACGTCACGTCGAGTCACGTCACGTCGAGTCACGTCGAGTCACGTCGAGCCACGTCGAGCCACGTCGAGTCACGTCGAGTCACGTCGAGCCACGTCGAGTCACGTCGAGCCACGTCGAGTCACGTCGAGCCACGTCGAGCCACGTCACGTCGAGCCACGTCGAGTCACGTCGAGCCACGTCGAGTCACGTCGAGTCACGTCACGTTGAGCCACGTCGAGCCACGTCGAGTCACGTCGAGCCACGTCGAGTCACGTCGAGTCACGTCGAGTCACGTCGAGTCACGTCACGTCGAGTCACGTCGAGTCACGTCGAGCCACGTCGAGCCACGTTGCATCGAGAGTCACTTCGAGTCGAGAGTCCCTTTCAGTGATTGTTTAGATAGTCTCGCGTCAAGAGTTGCATCGAGTCACGTCGAGTCTCGCGTCGCGTCACGTCGAGAGTCCCTTTCAGTGATTGTTTAGATTTTTTCTCCACTTCTGATCTACAGAAAGTCGGGACTCGGCAGCAGTTCCATTTGTGTGACAGTTCAGAGGTCACAGTCTCACCTTGGTCTGCTCTTCCTCCTGCTGCTCCTCCTGCTCCAGTTTCTCCTGTAACATTTGTTCTTGACGCCTCTTTTGCTCGTTTTCCTCGTCTGCCAGCTAAACACACACATATGCAGAAACACACACATTGAAGACACAACAACCCTGTTTTGTATTGAGCTGTTTGTTGGTTTAGGCCCCGCCTCCTTAAGACTAGATTGTTTCAGACAATTCTCATGCAACATGACACATCTCAAGCGTCGCCCCTGTGTAGGAGGCGGGGCTTGAGATTTGTCGGTTACTCACCCTATACGCCTTAATGAACCGAACGAAGATGGGGAAGAAAACAGATGGTGGCATTGTCTTGGAGCTCTCTCCGAAAAATTTCACCACGTCTTCAAATGCATCCTAAAGTGAATCCAAACAAAATGAAGGCATTCGGTTTTACAGTGCAGTTGCATCCATGAATTTTCCAACAGCAGCATTATTGATTACTAACTAAACACACTTCGTATTTCTGATGTTTGTTATGTGACTAAAACGGTTATGACATTTACAGAAGGCACGTCTTTCTGCTGCACTGTAACATGGATGGCATCAGCATCATAGAAATTTTAAGTATGTATTATTGTTTATGGTTTTGGTCATCCATCATAACAACTTGTTGTGTGTGTCTGTCTGTGTGTATGTTTGTGTCTGTCTCCGTGTGTGTGTCTATGTCTCTGTGTGTGTCTGTCTCCATATGTGTGTCTATGTCTCTGTGTGTGTGTCTGTCTCCATATGTGTGTCTATGTCTCTGTGTGTGTCTGTCTCCATATGTGTGTCTATGTCTCTGTGTGTGTCTGTCTCCATATGTGTGTCTCTGTCTGTCTGTCTGTCTGTCTGTGTGTGTGTGTGTGTGTGTGTGTGTGTGTGTGTGTGTGTGTGTGTGTGTGTGTGTGTGTGTGAGTTCTCACCTGAGCGATGCGTGCGTCCTCCTGCAGTTTGCCGAGTCGTGACTCGTGCCTGCTGATGAAGTCTTTTAGCAAGGCATTGTGTTGAACACTGAACTCTCTCCAGGTGAGCTCCATGCCGCGCTGCAGCTCCTTCACATCACACAGCACGTTCTCCAGACTCACTACACACAGGTGAGGACACACAGGTGAGGACACACAGGTGAGGACACACAGTCTGTCTTGCGGCGCTCTGATTGGCTGACAGACTCACCTGCAGCCGCCTTGTCCACATAGTGAAGCTCATTGTAAAACAGACATTTTGAAGGATATTTCTCTCTCACAACATTGCCGATGTAATGAAGCAACGTCTGTTTCCTGTCTGTTGACTTTGTGTCCAGGAGCTGAAACACAAACACACACTTTATAACGAATATGCTTGTATATAAACCTCACGTATTGTCCTTGTATATAAACATAACATATTGTCCTTGTATATAAACCTCACGTATTGTCCTTGTAAATAAACCTCACATATTGTCCTTGTATATAAACATAACGTATTGTCCTTGTATATAAACACAATGTATTGTACTCGTATATAATTATAACGTATTGTCCTTGTATATAAACATAACATATTGTACTCGTATATAAACATAATGTATTTTCCTCATATAGAAACATAACTGAATTGTCCTTGTATATAAACCTCATAACTAAAGAAAATGAATGTGCTGCTATGTTTGATCACTGTATCCATGTTTTCTTGATACACCAGGGGCGTATTTTTCGTACGTGGTTCAACAAAGTCGATCAAATGTCCTATTATCCAGTTTAAATTAGCGAGATGATTGACGTCAGGCTTTCCCGGTTCTTCAAAGGTTGACCCGCCCTCAAACAGTCTCGTTCATTCTAACCAGACGTCAGTCATCTGTATAATTGCGCGTGTGCGCTCCTCTTCAGAAGGGGGAGGTGTCGAACACAGATTCCATGATCTTTTAAACGCTACAATGGCTACAATAAACTCAGAGAAAGAGCGTCTCTTCTCTCCGTGGAGGAGCAGGAGATGATCACGACTACATATGATGAATTTAAAACCATAATCATGGCAAAGTCGAATGCTGCGTTCACATCCAAAGCGTAGTGAATATTCGCAACACTTCCTGTTTGTGAATGCAGCATAACGCCGCCCCCGCTGGTCGGGCTAGAGTCACATAAGCATTGCAAAATATCAAGTTAAATGTATCGGCTAATTTTAAGTGCCTCATCACCAAAATCAATCTGATTATATATATTTAAATGTGCCTGCTGGTGAATTAATATATACTTATGAGGATATATGTACTGTATGCATATATACATGTATGTGTAGATTACCATATAACTAGGAGTTTGAATATGTGTATGGGCGGATGAGTATCTTAATAATTTTCTACAATAATGATATGTATGGTGTACTAATAACACTGTCATATAATTATGAGTGCCTTAACACATCCATAAGTTTCTTAAGCGCTAAATAAACGCTACGAACAGCACGGCATGCAGCGGCTTTCCCGATGTTCTCCGCACCGCAGAAAAAACCTAAGGACGGTGATGAAGTCTGTGAGACACTGTGTGATCCAGTCTGCATACATTATGTGAGACGAGCGATGCTCTACTGCGCCTGTGGTGTTTAATGTACGACTCAAGGAGGTCTCGGCAGAATCTATAGCGCTCGTACAGGAAGTCATGATGATGTGAGCTCATACAGGAAGTCATGATGATGTGAGCTCATACAGGAAGTCATGATGATGATGTGAGCTCATACAGGAAGTCATGATGATGATGTGAGCTCATACAGGAAGTCATGATGATGATGTGAGCTCATACAGGAAGTCATGATGATGTGAGCTCATACAGGAAGTCATGATGATGTGAGCTCATACAGGAAGTCATGATGATGTGAGCTCGTACAGGAAGTCATGATGATGTGAGCTTGTACAGGAAGTCATCATCATGATGTGAGCTCATACAGGAAGTCATGATGATGTGAGCTCGTACAGGAAGTCATCATGATGATGTGAGCTCGTACAGGAAGTCATGAAGATGATGTGAGCTCGTACAGGAAGTCATCATGATGATGTGAGCTCATACAGGAAGTCATGATGATGATGTGAGCTCATACAGGAAGTCATGATGATGTGAGCTCATACAGGAAGTCATGATGATGTGGCGATCTGGAAGAACTCTCTCCCTATAAAACTAATATAATTCCTTGATATCCTTCATCAATGAGGAAGGGAGCTGCCTTTTTTGTCCGGAGGGAGTGGCCAGCTTATCCAGTGAATTTCAGTAAAACTGCTCTGGAGCAGGTTAAGGGATTTCCATGTGTTGCTATAGTGATTTTTCTAAACTTGCTTCGAAGAACCGAAAAGCCTGACCTATGTCATCTTATCCTGACAATTATCCAGCTAACTCAGTAAACCAGGTACGAAGAATAGGGCCCTGACATGTCTGTCTGTCTGTGTGTGTGTGTGTGTGTGTGTGTGTGTGTGTGTGTGTGTGTGTGTGTAGGTGTGTGTGTGTGTGTGTTACCAGGTCTAAACTCTGCAGTTTGAATCCATAAACAGCTCCTCTCCTGCTACTGTTCATGTAGTTCCCCAGAGCCAAGATGATCTACAGAACAGAAGCAGGTGTAGTTTCATTACATACATATCAACATGGTTAGGGGTTAACCATGATTAACATGACCTGTCTGTCTCTAACCATGGATAACATGGTTAACATGGTTAGGGTTAACCCCTTATCAACTGTATGAACAGACTGACCTCCAGGATCTTCTTGAGCTTCTGTGACGACTTTATAGAAACTGAAGCAGCGATCATGGCGTGGAGTTGCTGAGAGGAAACAAAGCAGTCAAACAGGTTATTAGTCTGTCTCTACCCGTCTGCCTCTACCCGTCTGCCTCTACCCATCTGCCTCTACCCGTCTGCCTCTACCCGTCTGTCTCTACCCGTCTGTCTCTACCCGTCTGCCTCTACCGTCTGTCTCTACCCGTCTGCCTCTACCCGTCTGCCTCTACCCGTCTGTCTCTACCCGTCTGTCTCTACCGTCTGTCTCTACCCGTCTGCCTCTACCCGTCTGCCTCTACCCGTCTGTCTCTACCCGTCTGCCTCTACCCGTCTGCCTCTACCCGTCTGTCTCTACCCGTCTGCCTCTACCCGTCTGCCTCTACCCGTCTGCCTCTACCCGTCTGTCTCTACCCGTCTGCCTCTACCGTCTGTCTCTACCCGTCTGCCTCTACCCGTCTGCCTCTACCCGTCTGTCTCTACCCGTCTGTCTCTACCGTCTGTCTCTACCCGTCTGTCTCTACCGTCTGTCTCTACCCGTCTGCCTCTACCCGTCTGCCTCTACCCGTCTGTCTCTACCCGTCTGTCTCTACCCGTCTGTCTCTACCCGTCTGCCTCTACCCGTCTGCCTCGACCCGTCTGCCTCAACCCGTCTGCCTCGACCCGTCTGTCTCTACCCGTCTGCCTCGACCCGTCTGCCTCGACCCGTCTGCCTCTACCCGTCTGCCTCTACCCGTCTGTCTCTACCAGTCTACCTCTACCAGTCTACCTCTACCCGTCTACCTCTACCCGTCTGCCTCTACCCGTCTGCCTCTACCCGTCTGTCTCTACCAGTCTACCTCTACCCGTTTACCTCTACCCGTCTGCCTCTACCCGTCTGCCTCTACCCGTCTGCCTCTACCCGTCTGCCTCTACCCGTTTACCTCTACCCGTTTACCTCTACCCGTCTGTCTCTACCCGTCTGTCTCTACCCGTCTGTCTCTACCCGTCTGTCTCTACCCGTTTACCTCTACCCGTCTGCCTCTACCCGTCTGCCTCTACCCGTTTACCTCTACCCGTCTGCCTCTACCCGTCTGCCTCTACCCGTCTGCCTCTACCCGTCTACCTCTACCCGTCTGCCTCTACCCATCTGTCTCTACCCGTTTACCTCTACCCGTCTGCCTCTACCCGTCTGTCTCTACCCGTCTGTCTCTACCCATCTGTCTCTACCAGTCTACCTCTACCCGTCTGTCTCTACCCGTCTGTCTCTACCCGTCTGTCTCTACCCGTCTACCTCTACCCGTCTACCTCTACCCGTCTGCCTCTACCCGTCTACCTCTACCCGTCTACCTCTACCCGTCTACCTCTACCCGTCTGCCTCTACCCGTCTGTCTCTACCCGTCTACCTCTACCCGTCTACCTCTACCCGTCTACCTCTACCCGTCTGCCTCTACCCGTCTGTCTCTACCCGTCTACCTCTACCCGTCTGCCTCTACCCGTCTGCCTCTACCCGTCTACCTCTACCCGTCTGCCTCTACCCGTCTGCCTCTACCCGTCTACCTCTACCCATCTGTCTCTAACCGTCTGCCTCTACCCGTCTGCCTCTACCCGTCTGCCTCTACCCGTCTGCCTCTACCCATCTGTCTCTACCCGTTTACCTCTACCCGTCTGTCTCTACCCGTCTGTCTCTACCAGTCTGCCTCTACCCATGATGATGTGAGCTTGTACAGGAAGTCATGATCATAACCCCGTCCGTCTCTACCCGTCTGTCTCTACCTGTCTGTCTTACCGGCGTTAACATCTGAACGTTGTCTGTGAAGTTGCCCATGAAGGTCATGATGGACATGCGCTGATTGAGTCGTTCGATGCGACTGAACTGCATCATGAATCGATCTTCATCACTCAGAGCCTCCAGAGGTTTTCTGTCCCTCTCGTATTGCCGTAGAAGCTTCACCTCAGCCTCAGTCGGCAGGAAACGCATCAGACACTCCACGAAGTCCACCCGAACGGTTCGGAGGTCAAACCTGCAGAAACAGTTGAAGAACAGAACATCCACTGTTACCAATACTGCTGGATGGATTTCTCAGGGAGCCAATCAGAACATTGGTTACTGGTATTGGACAAGTTGGTTTTACTCGAGTTACTGGTAGTGGTAGAGTTGTTTTTACTCGTGTTACTGGTAGTGGTAGAGTTGGTTTTACTCGTGTTACTGGTATGGTAGAGTTGGTTTTACTCGTGTTACTGGTGTTGGTAGAGTTGGTTTTACTCGTGTTACTGGTTTTGGTAGAGTTGGTTTTACTCGTGTTACTGGCAAACTCTATCCTACTTATGTTACTGGTTAGGTTTGGCTCACTTGTGTTATAATTACTTGTACTCTCGGTAGTTACACCTGTGTTATTGTTACTGTTGGACTCACGTGTGGATGGCGCGACAAGTGACCTCTGGTCCCTGGCCGGCCTTCCTTAGAGTGATAGCCAGGTTCTTGGATCTGTTGGCCTCCAGGAGAGACACTTTGGATGGAGCTTTTTGAGGAAGTTTCTGTCTGGACAGAGTCAAGTCCACTGCTGGACCCTGAGCCTTCGTCTTAAACAGCTCCTCAAACTCCTCCACATTCAGGTCCTGAGAGAGAGAGAGACAGAGAGAGAGAGAGAGACACAACAGATAAAGACACCCACGTTTTGATCACCTTTCAACAGCTGGGCCCTGTTTCTCGTACCTGGCTAAACAAAGTCAAGCAAATGTCCTAATCTCATCTTAAATTAGCGAGATTATTGACATCAGGCTATCTGGGTTTCTTCACGGCTGATCCGCTGAAACGTCTCGTTCATTCTAGCCAGACGTCAGTCATCTGGATAAATGCGCCGCTCCTCTTCAGAAGGATAATAATGGAGCACTGACACCACGATGTTCTAACAGTACAATGGACAATAAACTCAGAGGAACCTCTTTTTATTTCTCTAATGAGAAGCAGGAGATGATCATGAAGGCATATGAGGAAGTTAAGACCGTAGTTATTCACAGGTTGCCGTGAACGCAGCTTAACTCCGCCCCCGCTGAGAGACATAAGCGTCCAAATATATCAGACAAGTTAAATGTGTCAGTGTTGGGAAAATGTATCGGCAAATTTGAAGTGCTTCATCACCCAAATCAATCAGATTATATATACGAATAAATATATACTTATGAGGATATATGTACTGTATGCACTTATGTATCATGTACAATATATGTATATATATATATACACATGTATGTGTAGATTACTATATAACTAGGAGTTTGAATATGTGTATGGACGGATCAGTATGTATGTATTATTCATAATCAGAAATTCAATCAATTGAAGCAGTGAAAAAATGTGTATGTGATTCTATTTATTCTTATCATGAGTCCACCTTAATCATGTTCTACAATAATGATATGTATGGTGTACTAATAACACTGTCATATAATTATGAACGCTTCAACACATCCATAAGTTTCTTAAGAGCTAAATAAACTTAAGAACAGCGGCATGCAGCGGCTGACAGTCTGTGTCTGAGACGATCAGCTGCGCCTGTAGTGATCAATGTCCGCGGCTCGAGAAGCTCTCTAAATAAAATCTATATCGCCGCGTATAGGAAGTCATGATGATGTAAAGGATGGATCCTGGCGATCTGGAAGAACTCTCCCTATAAAACTAATATAACTAATATCGCTCCTTCATCAATGAGGAAGTGAGCTGCCCTTTTTGTCCGGTGCTAGCCCGCTAACTCAGTAAACCAGGTACGAGAAACATGGCCCTGGTCTCTTCTCTCATCTCAAGTTTATTTATAAATAATAAACTAAATGACCCGAATGCTTAAATTTAATTGTCGTATTACCTGCAGGATGGCCTCATCGTCGATGTCATTGAAAACAGTCCCGTTGATCTGACTTGGCTTCAGGGCCACCCAGTTCAACACCGGCATCCTAAACTTGGTCTGGATCGGCTTCTTTATCTTCACCGCTGTACAGCATGGAGACAGACAGGTGAGCAGGGAGACAGGTAGTCTGCTCCACATGAGATTTACTGTGAGAAGGATGAAGGTCTACGATGTGTTCGGACTGAATGTGAAGTCCAATTCCTCTTTAGTCTGGAATGTTTGTTCAGTTTGTTTATTCACCTCCAACAAACAAAGTAGCAACTGTACAGACGTTATCTGTGACTATCAGACAGCAGACTGAATATACCACACTGATACCTTTAACCCTGAGACTCTCCTTTAACTTGACCCGAATGCTAAAATCAGGTGGGAGCACAATTGAACTCTCATCTTGGTTTTGATTTTAATGCAATTATGCTGTGTCCGAAATGTGCTTCATCTTCAATCTGAACGCAAGTTAAAGAGGTCCACAAATGAGATTCAACGTCTGACGTTAATGAGAGGAAACCGGCCAAGAGGCTGTGCGGGGCTCTGTGTTTCTGGTGAAGGGTGATGGAAGGATGGTGAAGGATGGGGGGTTATCGAGGATGACATCACTTTAGAGGATGGTGGTAAAATGTAAGATTGTAAGTAAACGTACAGAATAACTTGAGAGGACCCTCTGTCAGCAAAGCGAGAGAAAAGACATGTTAGTGGAGTGAAACTTAAATTGCACATTTACCATAACAACTGAGATTTCTGTACTGGGATTGGCTGGCAGGTGTGGATTCACTGTTAATAACTGGAAAGTGAAACCAAACACCTGTGACTCAGATCAACAGCAGTGGTGACTTCAGTAGTAACTGAATCTGGACGTCCAAATAGAGAGATGTCAGAAATATGTTGGCATATCAAAATAAGTGGAATAATTCATGTCATGTGACAGTTCCTCGATTTCAAGCATGAAACGGTCAAAATTGTCAGGTATTTGTTCTTGTCAATAGAGCATGAAACCATTTTTATTATATAATAAAATACTTTATGTACAGACTCCCCGTGAGTCTGTAAATGCTCATTTAAACCCTCTTGTTCAGTCTCACCTGCAAGTCCAGAGTTAAAGATGACCGTGGGCGACCCACCCGAACCCGGGAGAGGGGGGGCCACGGGAGGAGGAGGAGGGGGCATGGGGACGGAGGAGGAGAGCTCGCTGCTCCGACATGGAGGAGGAGGAGGGGGAGGGGGAGGAGCAGGCGGGGGAGGTGCAGGGTACGACCCATTGGACACTTGAAACACAAAGAGAAGAATCATTTTGTTACTGCTTCGTGTTGTTCTGATCGTTTATCCTTCTGTGATGTCATCTGGGAGTACTTGTATTACTTGGTATTTGATTTATTTTATGACAGTGGGACCTGCAGCTCACTGTGCTGCAGTTTATGATTGCACATCTAAATAAGCATTGTGATGAGTGGAGCTGAAACTCACCTGTGCCTGGCATTGGTGGCGGAGGAGGTGGAGGGGGTGGGACCGGCATCCCTGGAGCTCCACCCATCACTGGTCCCATGCTGTGATAGGCTACCGTCTCAGGACTGACAAAATCAATACGGTAATCAATCAACAACAATCATCAGTCATTGATTATCTGACATGTTTTTGTATTGTAACATCCAGCAGAGCAAATTAGCGTAATTAATTATTCATTATTATTCATCAGTAATTATGGGGGTGAGGTTCCTCGGGGTTCTGTTCTTGGGCCTTTTCATTGATAATGTATTCCTGCGTACGTTTTTATGAACATACGAATCCAGTAGTCATATATGTTATTGGAGAGAAGTATAGCAGCTTGTGTCTGACAGTGGAGTAAACGGGGACGTCTCTCACCTGGGGGACAGGTTAGGACACGGTGGAGGTGAGGGGGAGGCACAGTCACCAACTCCTCCGTCTCCCTCTCCTCTCTGGGGCTGAGGAGCTCCGGGTCCTCCGGCCTGCTGGGCCTCCTGAGCCTGTCGCTCCAGACGACTCTGACGCCGGATCGTCTGGTCCTTCTCCCGAACGATCCGCCGCAAGGTGTGCACCTGAGTGTTGGTGCTGGCAGACAACTCCTGCACAGGTGAGAAGGAGGAGGGTTGTTTGCTAAGAACAGAGTTTAAGGAGCAGGTGTGAAGTTAAAGCAGTGGTTCTCAAACTTTTTCTGTTGGGCCCCACTTTGGAGGAAGAACAATGTTCACGCCACACCGCCCCAACAAAATTGTAACAAAATGGTCAAACTTTTTGTGACTCCTCCCTCTGTGCTTTTTCAAATAATACAATAAAGAAAATGTAAATCCCTTTAGTAAACCAGATCGCTCCATCAGACAAAAACTAATAACATGTGCAACAACTTTGTTAGAACAATGCAAATAAAGTTCTATCTCTGCCAAAAATAACTAATATTTGGCAAAAAAATACTTATTGTGGCTCAAAATAACCTGTTTTGCACTGAATATATTTTCAAGATAATAACAATAACGTTCAACCTGTGAGAACAAAATGAGTGAGATGTGTGAGCATCAGGTTGTATCAGTATCAGTGCAGCAGTGAGCTGCTTTCCTCAACACATATTTTTTAAATGAGATGGTAGATTTGATACGGCTCTCAATTAATGCTCAATGTTGAGCTGAGATCTGTTTTCTGTTTTCAGAGACAAGAGCAGAAAAGACCTCACAGAGATCTCACGGAGGCTTTTAGCAAAACACCAAGAATCGTCGAGTCGTGATGAGCAGCGTAACCGGTTTACGGAGTAACGTAAACATTTGCACAAAAGTACAGCATTTCTTCATGTATTTATTAATGAGGTTTTATGTCCGTGTTACTTTGTACTTTTGCACTATGTGAAGGTATCATGTTCATGTAGAGAGTTCGTCCTGAAACCACAAGGTAGCGGTTCATCCCCATAGTTTCATGTTGAAGTGTCCTTGAGCAAGATCAACAGCTCACTGCTCCTTCATTACTAAGGATGTAACATGCAGAGAATAATTTCCCCACTGTGATATTAATAAAGGATTACATACAAAAAAATATATATATATATTTTTAATTTGATATATTAAAAAAAACTGCATCACCCCCCGCGCCCCACCTGTAATACCTCCGCTCCCCACTAGAGGGTCGCGCCCCACAGTTTGAGAACCACTGAGTTAAAGGAACAAGTGTGAAGTTTAAGGAGCAGGCGTATAGTTTAAGGAGCAGGCGTGAAGTTTAAGGATCAGGCGTAAAGTTTAAGAAGCAGGCGTGAAGTTTAAGGAGCAGGCGTAAAGTTTAAGGAGCAGGCATGAAGGTTAAGGAGCAGGCGTGAAGTTTAAGGAGCAGGCGTAAAGTTTAAGGAGCAGGCGTGAAGGTTAAGGAGCAGGCGTGAAGGTTAAGGAGCAGGCGTGAAGTTTAAGGAGCAGGCATGAAGGTTAAGGAGCAGGCGTGAAGTTTAAGGAGCAGGCGTGAAGGTTAAGGAGCAGGCGTGAAGTTTAATGAGCAGGCGTCACTTCATGGTGATCAAGTGTTTGTGTGGTTTTCATGGTAACAGCACTGACCCGAACGTGGTCCAGCTCCTTGTTGGTTTGCATTAGCTGCTTCTCCAGTTCAACAATCTTCAGCATCGCTTCGTTCTCCACGTCCAGCAGACGCTCCGACATCTGAGGACAGAGAGAGAGAGAGAGAGAGAGAGAGAGAGAGAGAGAGGTTAGATCACACCTGTCTATCTGTTTTTCATTGCTTCATTCTCTATGACCAGCAGACGCTCCAAAGTCTGAGAGACAGATTGATACTCCACCTGGAGTCTGTCTCTCCACCTGTCTGACTTACTGTGCTGATGCTCTCCTCCAGCTCCTCCACCCGCTCCAGAGCAGCGGTTTTGGTCTCGGCGTCCTCGAGCAGTGTCCCGACGTCGAACACGTTGTCGAGGTACGCCTGAATCTGAACCTGGAGCCTGTCGCTTTCTGTGTGCTTCAGCTTCTGGTGAGACGGCAGAGAGACAGGTTAACACACAGACGGGCTTGTTAATCATCAGCCCTCGTGTGATTGGCTGAGAGCATTACCTCCAGGTGCTCGTCCAGGTTCAGCTTTGTGAAGTCGTACTGTAGATGTACTCTGAAGTTCATGTCCTCCACCGAGTGAACCACGATGTTAATGAACTGCATGCAGGCCACCTGACGACGACGACAACAACAACAAGTTACTCACTTGCTGACGGGATCCGAGTTATGCTCAGCTAAGTCAATTAAAGGTTAATCAAAGTAAATATAATGTTTAAAAAATATTTTGATTATTATAGTGTTTATTTAACAATAATGTTATGTTATTATTATAGTGTTTATTTAACAATAATGTTATGTTATTATTATAGTGTGTATTTAACAATAATGTAATGTTATTTTTACAGTGTTTATTAACAACAACGTTATGTTATTATTGGTGTTTATTTAACTATAATGTTATTATTATTATGTTCATTTAACTATGATGTTATGTTAGGTGTAAGCTTTAATTAAAGTTAAATTCATGGTCATCTTGAAGAAACTTTAACTGAATATTAACCAAAAAGTCGATGTTGTCGTCTTCGTTCTTAAAATGTTCCATCAGCTTCTCAAAACGCATCGACTCCGAACAAACCTGGAAAAGATCAATCAATCAATGAATATGCCATTGTGTTTGTGTATGTGTATGTATGTGTATGTATGTGTATGTATGTGTATGTATGTGCGTGTGTGTTTACAGTTTTGAAGTTGTCGAAGGCTGACAGGATGATCTCATGTCCTCCTCTGACCAAACACACCGCCGCCAACAACTCTAACACCAGAGCCTTCGTCCTGATGAAGGAAGGGAGAGAGACAGGTCAGCAGACAGACAGGTGAAAAGACCGGCCAGCAAAAGACTACTACAGAGACAGACCAGCAGAAAGTAAAAAAGAGAGGTGGAGAGACAGGTGGTGAGACAGGTGTAGGGACAGACCAGCAGAAAGTAAAAAAATACATGTGTAGGGACAGTCCAGCAAACGGTAGAGATGCTTTATGTGCCTGTGTGTAGTCAGAACCTCGTTAGTACTTTGTGTACCAGTGTGTAGTCAGAACCTCGTTAGTACTTTGTGTACCTGTGTGTAGTCAGAACCTCGTTAGTACTTTGTGTACCAGTGTGTAGTCAGAACCTCGTTAGTACTTTGTGTACCTGTGTGTAGTCAGAACCTCGTTAGTACTTTGTGTACCAGTGTGTAGTCAGAACCTCGTTAGTACTTTGTGTACCTGTGTGTAGTCAGAACCTCGTTAGTACTTTGTGCACCAGTGTGTTGTCAGAACCTCGTTAGTACTTTGTGTACCAGTGTGTAGTCAGAACCTCGTTAGTACTTTGTGTACCAGTGTGAGTAGTATAGTCAGAACCTCGTTAGTACTTTGTGTACCTGAGGGGAGTCAGAACCTTGTTAGTACTTCATGTACCTGAGGGGAGTCAGAACCTCGTTAGTACTTCATGTACCTGAGGGGAGTCAGAACCTCGTTAGTACTTCATGTACCTGTGTGTAGTCAGAACCTCGTTAGTACTTTGTGTACCTGAGGGGAGTCAGAACCTCGTTAGTACTTCATGTACCTGTGTGTAGTCAGAACCTCGTTAGTACTTTGTGTACCTGAGGGGAGTCAGAACCTCGTTAGTACTTCATGTACCTGTGTGTAGTCAGAACCTCGTTAGTACTTCATGTACCTGTGTGTAGTCAGAACCTCGTTAGTACTTTGTGTACCTGAGGGGAGTCAGAACCTCGTTAGTACTTCATGTACCTGTGTGTAGTCAGAACCTCGTTAGTACTTTGTGTACCTGAGGGGAGTCAGAACCTCGTTAGTACTAAATGTACCTGAGGGGAGTCAGAACCTCGTTAGTACTTCATGTACCTGTGTGTAGTCAGAACCTTGTTAGTACTTTGAGTACTGATGTGTAGTCAGAACTTCGTTCGGACCTTGAGTACCTGTCGTAGTCAGAACCATGTTGGTTCTTTATGTACCTGTCGTACTGACCTGGGGTTCCTGTTGTTGAGGCTGAGGGCGATCTCGTTGACAGCGTGAGGATGAGCCATCACCATGTTGAACCCGTACTGAGGAAGAGGACACAGAGGAAGTTCATCACGGCTCAGATGTACTTCATGTACTTCTTATACTTCATGCACTTCATGTACATTACCTGGTAATTCATGATGGCTCTCAGACACATGACACAAACATGAACGTCGTCTTTCTTACAGACGAGTCGTGAGTTCTTCAGAGTTCGGCGACTCGGCAGCGTGTTGGATCGAGTCACCATCGCCGAGCTGCAACCGCAAGAGCATCAGTTTAGAGTGTATCTCTGTTATAGCTGGTCCCTGGTCAGATAGCAGGGCGGTACTTGTGCTACCTGATGGAGTGTCGAGCTCCTCTCGGCACAGATGAGGATGGGGAAGGGAGGCTGCAGTCCCCATGGAGGTCTTCTATGGACCGACTCCATGGGGAGTCTATGGATGAGACCTCCCCTCCGGCCTCCGACTGCTCTCCATCGAACCTGAACACACAAACAACCACACGAGTATCAGCCGATCCACTCAACCCGAAGTCTCTTTGTTCAACATCTGAACATGAGGGTTCACTAAGGATTGATATTTTAAACATATCAAACTGTGAGAATTCAAATAAACGTATTGATATGTAATGATGTATTATTTGGTTGGTTCAGACTCACGTGACGGCATACTGAGCAAAGGACAAATACTCGACCAAAACATCCAGACCTCGATTCTCCTCATTCAGAAACTCTCTGACCCACCTGCAGAGAGACAGACAGGTCATCAGAGAGAGAGAGAGAGAGAGAGAGAGAGAGCTAATCAGAGAGAGAAAGACTGGTATGAGAGAGAGACAAGAAAGATAATCAGAGAGAGATAGACAGACAGTTCATCAGAGTGAGACAGACAGTGTGCTCCACTGTAAGCTATGTCAGAAACAAACTTATTTACTACCTTGGAGTCCATGAAAAGGAGCAGAAAACCCTCCTTAACAGAGTCTTTACAACTCAAATAGTTTAAGTTTGCTTAACCCTCGTAATGTCCTCCCGTTTGCCATACACCTTTTGTCCTCTGGGGTCAAAAATGACCCCGTCTGGTTTGACTGTTATTCAAAGCAAAAAGTATAAATTGTCAATCAATTCTGTTTTACATGTTTAGTCTCACTTCAGCCCAACTCATTACCACATCTGTTTCTTTTTGTTTGGGAATTTAGGGCCAATAGACCTTTTTTTATAAAAAAGTATACCCTGTTTTTGAGTAGAAATTAAATGAAGCAATTCATTATTTTGACTTTATATTATTTTGACTATTTGACTTATTACAGAGTGGTACATGTCAAAGTTTAGTGTGGATGCTGTTTTTAAATCATTAAAATGTTTCTAATGGCAGCAAATAATCACACCTCTTGTCCTCTGGGGTAAAAAATGACCCCGTCTGGTTTGGCAGTTTATAAAGTATAAATTATCACCCACATCTGTGTTTCAACTTTTTAGTCAACTCATTACCTGACATAAAATGTCAATATTCATTTCCAAAACATTTGACTTTTCAAAACTGACTTTTCAGAACAAAAAACATCTAAATGGGCCATTAGTTGCATGCGAGGCAGGTAGTAATGGCCTGATCTTTGCAGATGTATGCATTGCATTTTTGGCACATTTTCCATGTTTTGAGATCACTCTTGCAAGGGCAGAATTAGCCCCTCCTCCTTTTGGGTGAAGGGCCAGATGGGCAGCTGGGCGAGGGGCAGCTGCTGCAGAGGTAGAGCTGAGCAGAACTGCTGGATCTCCATAGCCAATCTGGCAATCATCAGAAGAACACCTCTCTGTTTTTGGGGGTGATGGGGCACCAGAGCATGGGTCTCTGTGAAGGCAAACTTGGATGAGAACTGAGCCCGGTCTGTGTTTGACACCAGCGCAGGGGAAGCTCAGCTCAGTCCTCCGTACTGTCCCCACCATGTACAGCTTTCTTTTCAGCAGCTGCAGGCCGAGGGCGTGTGAAGTAAATAATTTGTCACAGGTGATCGTTTTCCCCTAGAGACCTTCATGTCAAGGACAACTTGATGCCCTGATTGTTTTCTGACTGCGCACCAGCAGGTTGTCCAGTGTATACTTGCATGTTCCATGCATAGCTGGACCTGGCACTGCATGCTGCCCATATTTTTTATCCCATTTTATTCCCTGGTTTACTCGGGATACTGTTTGAATGAACTGCGACCTATGAAGGGGACCAGCTGCTCATCCACAGTCACATCAGTGCTGGATCGTCCATCCACGGCAGGAGGGACACCCACTTTTCCCAAACGTCTCCAGTGGGAGCAAGTTTGTCTCGTGCATGGCGACCTTCTCTTGTGTCTTTATCATCAAATCAAATCACTCTTGAGATTATATGAATCGTCTTGAGTGTCATGGTAGCACTCAGCATGCCATAAACTAGCTGTAGCTTCTTTCTTTCTCAGTCTTATAGTTAGGGCTGGCTCAGGTTTGCCCTGGTCCAGCCCCTAGATATGCTGCTATAGGCCTAGACTGCTGGGGGACATCTTAGGATACACTGAGCTCCTCTTCTCCTCTTATCTTCTTCTTTCTCTCCTCTCTCCTCTCCTCCTTCTCTCCTTCTGGATAAATTATTGTCTCTTTAAATGCACATTACTAACTCTACTTTTTTCCGGGGCCTCTGTGCTCCCTCGCCTCAAGTTTCCATGGATCATGGATGTGCCTGGAACTGGTCCTACCCCCTGCCATGACGGCCCTGCTGATACCCCTCCTCTCTACCTCCTGTCTCCTGTCTCCTACCCCCTGCCATGTCCCTGCTGATACCCCTCCTCTCTACCTCCTTCTGCTTCATGGATCGTGGTTATCTGGATCTTGGTCCATGCCTACTACTCATTATATGAATCATTTCTGTCATATTCATGTAATGTGCTGTAACTCTGTTATGTTATTCATTCTGGTCACATGACATCTATTGCTTCTGTCCATCCGGGGAGAGGGATCCTCCTCTGTTGCTCTCCTGAAGGCTTCTTCCCTTTTTTCCCTGTGAAATGATTTTTACTATCTTTTTATGGGGAGTTTTTCCTGATCCGATGTGAGGTCCCGAGCCAGGGATGTTATGTGTACAGATTGTAAAGCCCTCCAAGGCAAATTTCTATTTGTGATTTTGGGCTATATAAAATAAACTGAATTGAAATTTACTGGATTGGTACATGCCAGCGAGAAACAACCAACCCACATATGCCTGCAGGTCCATTGGATCCATCTTGCTCCACTTCGCCCCTCCTTGTTTGTCATGTTCAGCACCACCTCTTCAATAGATGTGGGCAGAAACAGGTCAAGAGAGGACTTCATGTCATCAATACGAGACCTTGAACATGCGGTTGGTCCATGGTGGCTTGTCTCTCTCTCTGCTCTCTCCGTCACTGGGAGAGATGAAGACAAGATCAATGTTTCATCCTTTTATTGGAATCATTCTTCTATCGCAGCTGGGTCCTCTTCTTCCGATTCTTCCACATCAGTTGATTCTTCCTCTTCATAATAATAAGTGCAGTCCTCCACTTCTGACAGTTCTTCCATTTCAGCTTCAGATTCTACCTCATCACCATGTTCATCATGCTCCTTTACTTCATACCGTCTTTCATTTGTGCAGCGGGTGATGTGGTAGCATGTGGTCTGGATGTTGGATCTATCACCTCATCCTTATTTTCCTTCTCTTCTGATCCTGAATCCTCCTCATCAGTTGATTCTTCCTCCTCATGATGTTCAGCATTGTCCTGCTGGTCATTCTTTTCCACAACAGAGTTCAAAGTTAGTTCACAAGCCTCCTGTGCAGTAAAGTGCTTCGGCCTCCTCATTGTGCTGCCTGCCTCTCTCTAAAATGGGAAAGACCCAACACCTGTGAGAAAAGACCTGTTTGTAGTTGTAATTGTTATTGTCATAACCGTTGCTTGACCCACACATCAAACATCCAAGATCAAAGATGTTTTAGAAAGCATATGGTGTGACAAGTTTGCCCATTGCACCACTTTGTGCTGCGGGGTCTTTTTGACCCCAGAGGACTACAGACATTATTACATTCAATAAATCACCCACCATTCAAATGTATTATAATCATGAAGAGCATAGTATCGAACAACCCTCATTATTTTCAGACTATTTAATAAATAAAAAACATATTTTGATAGCAAAAGATTTCATCTGGGGTCAGAATGACTTCATATAACCTAAGGGGTGATGTGCAACAACCTAAGAGGGCTTATTTTGTGCAATGAAACACAATCCTGTCCGCTTTTTGTCGAGAGGGTTAGGGTTAACTCATCCCTGCAGGCTACAGGTTCTAACTCCTCCCTAAAGGGTTCAGGTTCTAACTTCTCTAAATGTCTGTTTCTTCTGTTTCTGTCATTCAGTGTGAAGATGTTTGTGTCCTCACAGATTCAGTAACTAAGTAGTTAAATATAAATGTAATTTCCAGACGACAGAGTTGCAGAGAGACAGACATGTGGTCAGACAGACATGTACCCGATGTGGTTTGTACGAAGAGAAATCTCGAGTTCTCTGAGCATCTGAGTCGACTCCTGGACTCTTCTTCTGAACTTCTGCAGACAGACAGACAGAGAGACAAACAGGTTAATAAGAGACAGACAGACAGCAATAATCAGCCATGAAATGTTTCTGTAGGAGTCTCTTCTGTCTGCCATTGAAAGTTAAATAATGTCAAATAATGTAATAATTATATTGATGATAATAATAATACAAACTACATGTCCCAGCTCACCTTGCGTGTGACAGCTGGGTCGAGGAAGCCTCTCAGCTTCTGGATGTAGGTGTGTGGAGGGTTCTTCACCTGAAACCTCTCCTACATATCTCACACACACACACACACACACACACACACACACACACACACACACACACACACACACTATATGAATAGTTTATAAATATACTCTTAGTGTTTCTTCAGAGTCTTTGACCTCAATAAACTTTATGACCTTGACCCAACAGAGTCCTGGTTCTAGGAGCAGATTCAGACTCATGAACTTTATGAACACCACCCACCTGATCACAGATCAGCTCCCATTTCTTGTCGTTGTCGTAGGACCGCAGCAGACGCACCTTGTCAGGAGGCAGGTTCATTGAATTCTGAAATATAATATATTTTAAGTAAAAACATCTATTTGACCAAATATTTGTTGTAACATAGTTAACATTCAAAATTAAGTACTCTAATTGTTTAATCCCCTTAAATCCAGCCTCCAATCCAAATTCTCTAAAACCTTCAAACTCTTCTAAAACTCTTCAACCCCTCCAAAACCCAGGACCGGGGCCCAGAAACCAGCCCTGTATCAGTTGTTTCTGAGACTAATTGCCCGTCTCACAACAACTCTGCTCCCAAAACCCTGCTCCCAAAACTCCAGTAAAGCAAATGTAAAGAAACACCTCTGGAACATTTTAAAAAGAAAGTAAAAGCCAAAGTAGGTCAGAATTTTATCTCAAAGACAAAAAGCAGAGATGAACCCAAACCAGGTTCAGTAAACCCAAACTAGAACCCAAACCAGGTTAGTAAACCCAAACTAGAACCCAAACCAGGTTCAGGTTCAGTAAACCTGAACTAGAACCCAAACCAGGTTCAGTGAACCCGAAGTAGAACCCAGACCAGGTTCATGAACAATCATGCAATCCGTGTGAACCTGAAATTCATCATGAGTTTAGTTTGTATCAATGATTTATATTCATATCTATATTTATAGCCATATTGATATCCATATTGATATATATATATTTATATATATATATATATATATATATATATATATATATATATATATATATATATATATATATATATATATATATATATATCTCCATCCATTTTCACCCTCTTATCCTGGGTCGGGTCTCAGCAGGTTCAGCAGACTGACCCAGGCTTCCCTCTCACCCGCAACACTTTCCAGCTTATTCTGGGGGATCCCGAGGCGTTCCCAGTCAGCCGGGAGATAGAATCCCTCCAGCGTGTCCTGGGTCTTCTCCGGGGTTTCCTACCAGTTGGACGTGCCCGGAAAATCTCCAATGGGAGGCGTCCAGGAGGCATTCTGAGGCTAAGGCTGAGCCCTGCGGAGGAAACTCATCTCCTTACTCTATCTCTAAGGCTGAGCCCTACAGAGGAAACTCATCTCCTTACTCTATCTCTAAGGCTGAGCCCTACAGAGGAAACTCATCTCCTTACCCCCCCTCTAAGGCTGAGTCCTACAGAGGAAACTCATCTCCTTACCCTATTTTTAAGGCTGAGCCCTACGGAGGAAACTCATTTTGGCCACTTGTATCTGAGACCTCATTCTTTCGATCTAGACCCAGAGTTCGTGACCATAGGTGAGGGTTGGGACGTATACCGACCAGTAAATTGAGAGCTTCTCCTTACAGCTCAGCTCCTCTTCACCAAGACGGTCCGGTGCAGCGCCTGTTTTACTGCTGCAGCCGCAACGATCCACCTGTCGATCTCCCGCTCCATCTTACCCTCACTCGTGAAAAAGATCTAGAGATACTTGAACTCCTTCCCTTGGGGTAGCACTCTGTCCAAATCCAATCCACCGGTTTCCTGCAGAGCACTATGGCCATGGTCCAAACCAGTTTCAGTAAACCCTGTGGAGGTTCTGACTCTCATCCCCGCCGTTTCACACTCGGCTGCGGCTGCCCCAGTGAATGCTGGAGGTCACGGTCCGAGGAGGTAAACAGGACCACATAATCTGCGAACAGTAGTGAGGCGATCCTGAGACTCCCGAACCGGATCCTCTCCGCCCCCTGTCTGTGCCTAGATATCCTGTCCATGAAGGTCACGAATAGGACCGGTGATAAAGGGCAGCCCTGGCGGAGGCCAACACCCACCGGGAACGTGTCTGACTTATTACCGAGGATACGAACACAGCTCCTACTGCAGGCATACAGAGACCGGATGGCCCGTTGCAGCGGGTCCGGCACCCCATACTCCCACAGCACCCCCCACAAAAACCCCAGAGGAACCCAGTCAAAAGCCTTCTCCAAGTCTACACAGCACATGTAGACTGGTTATGCAAACTCCCAGGACCCCTCCAGTATTACGAGGGTAAAGAGCTGGTCCAGTGTTCTACGACCGGGATGGAATCCACACTGTTCCTCTTGAATCTGAGGTTCCTTTCAGCACCCTGGCATAAGCTTTCCCTGGGTGGCTGAGTAGTGTGATACCCTGATTGTTCACACTCTCCGGTCCCCCTTCTTGAAGATGGGAACCACCACCCCGGTCATCAGTCCACGGGCACTGTTCCCGGCCCCCATGAGACATTGAAGAGGTGTGTCAACCAAGACAGCGTAACAATGTCGAGCACCTTCAGCATCTCAGGGTGGATCTCATCCCCCCGGCACCTTACCACCAAGGAGCTTTTTGACTACCTTAGTGACCTCTGCCTGGGATATGGGTGTGACCCCCCCCAAGTCTTCATGAGCTGCCCCCCCCTCCAGGGGACATGTTGGACGGGTTTAGGAGTTCCTCAAAGTGTTCTTTCCACCGCCCGACTCCCTCGTCGTCTGGGTCAGTAGCCCCCCCCCCCGCTGAGAACAGCCTGGGGTAGACTCTGCTTTCCCTTCCTGAGCCGTCGGATAGTTTGCCAGAATTTCCTTGAGGCCAACTGAAAGTCCTTCTCCATGGCCTCCCTGAACTCCTCCTATCTATATTTATATCTATATTTAACCCTAATCATTCATATCAAATGTCATATTCTCAGCGAGTATGTGTATATAACGTGTGTTTGTATATAATGTGTGTGTGTGTATATTTATAATGTGTGTGTGTGTCTATGTAAAATGTGTGTGTGTGTGTGTGTGTGTGTGTGTGTGTATGTAAAATGTGTGTGTGTGTCACTGTATAATGTGTGTGAGTGTGTGTATATTTATGTGTGTGTATAATGTGTGTTTGTGTATAATGTGTATGTGTGTGTGTGTGTGTGTGTGTGTGTGTATATCTACCAGTGCGATGGAGAATCTCTCCTCCAGCTCGGCTGGGTCGGGCATCGGGAGCCGGACCGGAGCGGCTCTGGACCGGATCACCGCCAGCTGGCTCTCCATGCTCTCTGCGTTCCCCATCACACACGCACCCCGAACACACACACACACACACACACACACACACACACACACACACTGAACACACCCACCTACAACAACACACACTCAGCACCGCGCAGGAACATGTGGTCCGCCATCACATGAACACAGAGGAGGGGATGCAGGCCTGTCTCTCTGTCTCTCTGTCTCTCTCCTCTCTGTCTCTCTCTCCTGTCTGTCTCTCCTCTCTGTCTCTCTCCGTCTGTCTCTCTTTGTCTCTCGTCCTCCCCGCTGCTGCTGCTGCCGCTGATGATGGTGGTGGTGAGGAAGAGGATGAGGAAGAGGATGCTGATCCAGATGAAGCTGTGCTCGCGTGTCGTTGTGTGTGTTAATATGAAATGTGTGTGCGTGTGAGCGCGTGTCGCAGATCAGCCGGTTAATCCTCCCCCTCCCCCACACGAAGAAAGAGAGAGTCAGCCTCCTCCTCTTTGTCTCTCTCTCTCTCTATGTCTCTCTCTCTCTCTCTCTCTGCCTCCTCAGACAATGAGCCTTCTGCTGCCACAGGCTCCGCCCACCACACACACACACACACACACACAAAGGGTAACATTAATAATGAGGATAATATGTAACATTTATATATATATATGTCGGCTACATTAATGTATCGTTGTAATACAAGTAACTATGTGGTACTACTCTGTGGTAGAAGAAGTTCAGTACTCAGTGGTACTAGTGGTAGAAGTACTTCAGTGCTCTGTGGTACTAGTGGTAAAGAAACTTGCAGCAGAGCAGCGTCCTCTGCTGGAGGCTCCAGTGAACTGCCGGTTCCAAACTAATTAAACATGGAAAGTAAATTAAAAAAACATAAAATGCTGAATAATCATGAAAGAGATCAGTAGATTTATTATAAGGTGACGACAGAAACAGTCACAGATGAGTAGCAGATCTATAAATATAGATAATATTTGAAGTAAGAGTTTAGTTTGATAATCTGTGTTTATTCTGTATAGATAATAATAATTATATAAATAATACTAATATAGATCATAATAACAATACCAATAATAATAATATAGATAATAATATAGATACAAATAACAACAACACTAATAATAATAATTTAGATAATAATAACAATAATAATGATATAATCATAATAACAACAACACTAAACGTAACAATATCACTAATAATAATAATAATAATAATATAGATAATAATAATAACACTAACAATAATATATATAATAATATAGGTACTAATCATAACAATCACACTAATAATAGCACTATAATAGATAATAACACTAATAATAATATTATATTAGATAATAATAACACTAATAATATAGATAATAATAACAATAATGCTAATAATAATATAGATAATACTAATGATAACAATAATAATTAAAGCTGCTCGCAGCTGTGACTGGGCCCTCGCTTCAAGCACGTCGGGGACGCCGGCGGGTCGCCGGCTCTCCCGACCTCGAACATCCGCCTGGCAGGCGAACGTTCTCGGACGGACGAGCCGGCGACCCTTCGGCTTACCCCGACGTGCTTGAAGCGAGGGCCCAGTCACAGCTGCGGGTTAGGGGGACAGGTTTTTTGGGATCCCACTACTGAAAAGCAATAGAGATCCCCATGCACGGTCCTTCCCCGATCCCCTTCCCCTCCCCCCTCAGTGCTCATTAAGACCACCTGGAGCCCTGGTACCCAGGAGAGATATCCAGCGTCTCTCTGCTGCTCTCCTCTGTGTGGTTTTCCACCTACGGTTACTCTCAATGATGGTGACCCGTAGGGCCTCCCATCCATGCTGCAGCATGTGTGCCACAAGTGGGGTGAACAACTTCTTTTTGTTTACAAAGTTGTACTTGTGTTGGGCAAACCTGGTCGAGAGCGAATTGCCCGTTTCCCCCACATATTGTGACTTACAAGACATACAAAAAATGAAATAAACACAATTATTTGTGGTGAGGTTTCCCCTGGTCCGACTTTGAAACACCTCCCCTGTGTTGCAATTCTTAAACCACTCTTTGTGCTTGAAATATGTCCCTGTGTTCTTGGGTTTAGGTTTATCTGTAACCTGAATCTTGGCCCTGACTAGATATTCCTGCAGATTCTTATTCCTTCTGAATGCTGGCATGATGGAAGAGTCCTGTAACAGTGTGGAGGCTGTGCTCATCCTGTCAAAGTTCTTCCTGCATGTCCTAGCCAGGTCCAAGGTGGAAGGTGAGTACGTTGTGATGAAAGGAATATAAGACGTCACAAGAGTGGGTTTGCTCTTCAAAAAGTTTTTAAGGGCTTGTCTACAGAAGGACCTGCAGTACCCCCTGGTGGACAGGGCTTGAAATAGAATTTTGACTGCTTGTTTAAAGTCTTCGGATCTAGTGCAAATTCGGTGAAATCGGAGTAACTGGGATTTAATAAGGCCTGCAAACGTGTGCTTGGGGTGAAAACTGTTTTTGAAGAGCAAAGCATGGGTGTCTGTCTCTTTAAAGAAAACCTTAACGTCCAATGTGCCAGATTCAAGGAATTTATGGCCTTTAAAAGTGGTTGTGTCGAGGAAATCGACTGATTCCAGACTCTTAGTGGACTTTATTTTAATGGACTCTCTGTGAGTGTGTAGAATATTGATAAATTTCTCAAACTCCTCCATAGAATGTGACCATACTCCCCATATGTCGTCTAAATACCTATAATAGTGGAGAGGCTTTAAAGGACAGGCCTCGAGGGCCGAAGTCTCCCACTGTGCCATGAAAATATTGGCATATGCCGGGGCAAACTTTTTCCCCATGGCCGTTCCTTTGATCTGTAAGAAGAATTCCTGATTGAATGTGAAGTCATTACGGTTTAGATTGATTTCCAAGAGCTGGATTAATTCTTTTTCAGGTCTATGTTTGTTTGGACTTTTTTGGAAGGCTTCTTTAACTGCCTGTATTCCTTCTGTGCTGTCAATGTTGGTGTATAAACTATCAATGTCAATGGTGAAGAGAATAGCATTTTGTGGGATTATTAAATCCTTGATCAAATTAACAAAATGGTATGTGTCCTTAATGTAACTGGGATGGGTCATGGAGAGAGGATTGAGAAAGGAGTCAATATACTCAGCTGTATAGTAGGTTTCGCTGCTGCAGTCGGACACGATGGGTCTCCCTGGAGGGATTTCATTTGGTCTGCTCCACTTTGTGGGATCCTTATGTATCTTTGGTAACATATAGAAGATCCTGGCTCTGGCCTCTGAACCACCCATTAAATAATATTTCATGTTAATACATTTTTTGTCATACAATGTTTGGAGGATTTTGTGAACCAAAGGAATTGTGTCCCCGAAGATGGGTTTTTTTAGTTTCACATAATATTTGGGGTTGTTCAGTTGCCTATAGCCTTCCCATAAATATTGTTGTTTGTCCATGATTACAATAGCGCTCCCTTTGTCTGCTGGCTTGATTACAATGTTTCTGTTTTTGCTCAGTTCTAAGAGGGCCTGGACTTCCTGTGGACTGAGATTTGCCGGAGACAGGTGAGCGCCAAAGTTATCATGAAAGTAGTTCAGATCCGTGTCAAGGGTTAGGATAAAATTTAGTCCCTTATTTAGAAGGGAAAATTGTGCTTCAGTGCACTGGAATGATTTGGACAGATTGAGAAGAGTCTTAATCCCCCCCTGGTTAGGCAGGTTACTGGGGACATTCAATTTAAATTACAAGTAACACACCAATGGTCCAGGATCATCTTCGCCGTCTCCGGGGTCCAGTGGATGTTGTCTGGGCTCGTGTGGAACTGCGAGGCTGGCAGCAACGGGATGTGGTCCTCGAGAGATGCGATGTAGATGTTGAGCTGGTCCAGACGATGTCTTTCTTTCGCCGGCAGGCCAGAGTCAAAGTTTACTTGTGGGATGTGAATCCGGGCGCAGGGGAACTGGTTCCGTGCCATCCTCAGCATTCCCTGAAGCTGCTTTATGGCCGTTTGTTCCGTCTTCTGTCCTCTGTTGCAGATCCCGAAGGACAGGATCAAGTTGTCGATCTCCACCTCTGATGAGATGGACTCCAGGATGGCCTCCCCGTTCCTGAAGGTGGCCCCCGGGAAGGATTCTATCTGCAGGTCCGCGATGTTGTATGCCGGGAATCTGTTGACATTCGAGTCTCCAATGATGACCCACTTGTCCCTCACATTCACAGTCCAGTCTTTTACTTTGTTGTTGGACGAGAAGTGCTGTGTGGGTCGGCGAGATCTTGTCGCTGCTGGTGTGGAGCGTTCCCCTGTGGGTGATGGTGGTGGGGATGGGATCAAGCGGGTCTGGACTGCTGTGTGAAGTCTATTCACTATCCCCGGTGTAACGTGGATGTTCTTGTTGGTTCATCCTCAAGGAGCCTGTTCAGCTCCACGTTTATGGACTCATCCGAAGAGTCTCCGACTGACAGCTCCTTATGGCTGCAAGGTGCGGAGTGGGAACGTGGCTTGGTCCGAATGTTCGGAGACAAGGCGAAAAAGGGTTGGGGCAGTGGTTGTCTTGATCTCCGTAGGAGAGGCAGGAGCCGCACTGGGGTGGACGCGATCCCCACCATCGCAGGCGTGGCATCGCTGTCTGAAGACGACGAGGATCCGTCCTCCGAGCTGCAGGTCTGCAGTGGACGTTGGCTCTGTGACAGAGCGGTTTGTGTGGAGGGCACTGGGTCCTCCGAAACTTGTGTGGAGGGCACTGGGTCCTCCGAAACTTGTGTGGAGTGCACTGGGTCCTCCGAAGCTTGTGTGGAGGGCACTGGGTCCTCCGAAGCTTGTGTGGAGGGCACCGGGTCCTCCGAAACCTGTGTGTTGGCTGCATGAACAGGTGTCCTCTCTCGTCCTCCTTCTCTAGCTGCTGCAGTCCTTCTGGCTCGAGGGGGAGGAGGTGCAGGCTGCTCGTCCTGTGAGAGGGGAGGCCACTGAGGGAGCGCATCATCGAAGGGAGGGGGCGGTCCCTCCTCCGAATACGAGGACCCTGGTGCCGGGGAGGCCTCCCTGTTGTGCCTCTGTATTGCCCTCGTGATGAATGTCTCTGCTTCATGTAATGTCTGACTAGTCAGTCTTTTGCCAAAGTTCCTTTTAGCCCATTTGGAAGCTATCTCAAAGGGCTCACGCCATTCTTGGGACGTGAGTGTGTTGAAGTTCTCCATTTGAGCCTTTGAAGATCTTTTATAGTGTTCGCTGAGAATAGTCAGAGTGGGTTAGGTTAAGGTAAGGGTTGGGGCCCCTACTACTAAAAAGCAGCAGGGGTCCCTATGCATTCTCCTTCCTGCCTTTCGCTTTCCCCCCTCAGCACTCGTTCAGTCCCCCCGTCATTCCAGTGCTCAACCGAGCAATCCAAAGTCTTTCTATTTTCCTTCTTTCTTTAATGGACCATCTGAGGTCATGTTGGATGATGGAGACTCTCATCTTGTCCCAGCCGTGCAGGACAAGATGGCGGACTACAGGTGTGTGTAGATTTTTGGAATGTGTACAGTTATATTTGTGTTGTGCAAACCTTGTGGACAATGAGTTGCCTGTTTCTCCAACATATAATGCTTCACATTCCAAACATGACATCAAATAAACACAATTTGTGGTGGACAAACTTCCTTTCGAGTCGTTTTTGAAAACTTCCCCTGTGTGTGGGTTTTTTAACCAAGCTTTGAACTCAAAGTATTGCCCTCTGGTGGTCGATTTAGTGGTGACCTTGGACGTGATCTTTGCTTTGACCAGGTAATCTTGTAAATTTTTGTTCCTTCGATAGGCTGGCATGATTGTAAATTCTTCCAGGTTTTTAAATTCTTCGTTCATCTCTTGGAAATGGATCTGGCAAGATTTAATAAACCCTTGTGTGGACGGTGAATATGTGGTGATAAGCGGTAAGTGTGATGTAACCAAAGTTGGTTTCTTATCCCTAAAGGTTTTACATGCTTTTCTGCACAGAGTTCTCGTGTAACCTCTCTGATATAGAGCTTTAAAGAGGGTTCTGATAGCTACTGTGATGTCATGTGGTCTGGTGCAAATCCTATGGAATCCTATGGCGAAGTATTTGTGCCTTTAGAAGGCCTGCAAAGGTGTGCTGAGGGTGGAAACTTCTCCTATGGAGCAATGCATGTGTGTCTGTAGGTTTAAAGAAGACTTTGATGTCCAATTTCTCTGTGGTAGTGAAGTCATCCCCTTTAAAGGTGGTTGTGTCTAGGAAATCCACTGAGGTTCTGCTGTGAGTAGCTTTAATTTTAATAGAGTCTCTGTGTGCATTTAGAGTGTCTAGGAAGACTTGAAATTCTTCCTCTGTGTGGGTCCACACTCCCCATATGTCGTCCAAATATCTAAAATAATGCAGAGGCTTTAATTGACATGCCTTAAGGGCCGAGTCTTCCCATTGTGCCATGAAAATGTTGGCGTATGCTGGTGCAAATTTCTTCCCCATCGCCGTCCCTTTGATCTGAAGGAAGAATTCCTGGTTGAACACAAAGTCGTTGCGGGTCAAATTGATCTCAAGCAGTTGCAGTAATTCCTTTTCTGGTCTGTGTTTGTTCCTGTTGTTTTGAAATGCTATTTTAACGGCTTGTATGCCTTCTGTAGTATCGATATTTGTATATAACCTGTCAACATCTAAAGTGAATAGAATTGATTCTTGTGGGATCTTCAAGGTCCTGACTAACTCCACGAAATGATATGTATCTTTAATATAACTTGGATGAGTTATTGAAAGAGGATTAAGAAAGAAGTCCAAATATTCTGCAGTGCAATAAGTCTCGCTACTGCAGTCTGATACTATGGGTCTCCCTGGAGGGATTTCACCTGGTTTACTCCATTTAGTGGGGTCTTTATGGATTTTGGGTAGCATATAAAAAATCCTAGCTCTGGGTTCTGGAGTGCTCATCAAGTATCTTTTTTGTTTGGCCGTAATGAACTTTTTGTCCTGTAAAGTTTGTAGAATTTTGTGAACCATAGGTACAGTTTCCCAAAATATAGGTTTTATGAGTTTGGTGTAATACCTGGGGTCGTTCAATTGTCTGTACCCCTCCCACAGGTATTGAGCTCTGTCCATAATGACAATAGCACTGCCTTTATCTGCTGGCTTAATGATTATGTCCTTATTTTGTCTAATTTCAGACAGTGCTTGTGTTTCTGATAAGGTCAAATTCGTAGGTGCTTTGTGTGGTCCAAAATGGGTTTTAAATGCTTTAAGGTCCTTTTTTATTAGGTTTTTAACTCCCTGTGAAGTTGTCGATTCTGGAGGAAACCAGGTGGATTTATCCGTGAATGGTAATATTTTGGTTGGTGTTGAGTCCTTAAAATACTCTGATAGTTGCAACCGTCTATGATATTCCTGAAGGTCGTGTCGACCTTGATTGACAATGTCTTTATTAGTTCCCTGAGTAGGAATGAAACTTAACCCCTTGCTTAAAAGTGAGAGTTGTGCCTCAGTGCACTTGAACCTTTGTGAAAGATTAATGACTGTCTTAGGCCCCTCCTCTACAGGTAGGTTTTCGGGGTTCACTAATTTAAAAGAGTACACCACATGTTGAATATCACCTTTGCTGTGTGTGGGGTCCAATGAATGTTATCATGTCCCGTCTGGAATCTCTCGACCGCCATCATTGGAAGATGATCCTCCAGGCTGATGATCTGGGTGTTCAGGTTGCTGATGAGGAGACTCTCTTGTTGAGGCATCTCTGGGTCGCTGTTGATTTCCGGGATGAAGACCCGACTGCATGGAAAGCGCTGATTAGCCATCCTCAGCATTGCTTGCATCTGTCTGATGGCCGTCATCTTGTTCTTCTGTTTCCTATTGTTTATGCCGAAGGAGAGGACGAGGACTTCTACCTCTGTGTTGATCTGGATCTTTTCCAAGATGTCCTCTGCGTTCTTGAAGTTCGCTCCCGGGAAAGCTTCCACTTGAAGGTCAGCGAAGTCATGTGGAGGGAATCTTCCCACGTTGGAGTCGCCCAGAATGACCCATTTCTTTTTGATGTTCAGCGACCAATCTTGTTGTTTGTAGTTGAAGGAGGCGTGTCTTGTTGGTTGGTACCATCCCTCTGTTACCGGTGTTGATTGTTCCTCCGTTCTCGTGTCCAGTGTGGTCTGTACTGCTGTGTTCAGTCTCCTGACCCTGGACGGTGAAAATGACATGTGTCTGGGAGCTGTTATCACCCGTGTGCTTGACCGAATCTCATCCAGCTGAGTGTCGAGTTCTTCTGGTGTCAGCCCCTCCGGGGAGTCCTCATTGTGTGACCTTTCTTGGTCGTTTTGTACCGGAGTGAGGTCAATGTTTGACCTGGCTTTGCTCGTGGATCTGGAGGAACGGGGTAGAAGAGAGGGAGGAGGGCAGAGGAGAGTTCTGAGAAGATGCCGGTGGAGGGGGGGAGGAGGGAGGTAATCTCACCGTGACTGTGGGAGAAACAGGTAGAGTGTCATTGTTTATGCTGACTGGTGTGGAGGTAACGTGGGGAAGTGAAACTTGTGGGGCCGTCTGGTCCGCCGCTGTCCTTGTTCTCATGATGGGCCTGGGCATGTAGGTCCCATCATCTCCCTCCAGGTCCTCAAGGCCCTTTTTGATGATTTCTTCCACTCTGTCAAGAGTCGTCTGTTCCAATCTAGAACCCAGAGCATTTTTTGCCCATTTTGTGGCCTTTATGAAAGGCTCTTTCCATTCTGTGCTTTCTAAATAAAATAGGACCATAATTTCCCTTTTAATGGCCTTCTCATAGTGGTCTCTCAAATCGATGATTGTGTTGTCAGACCAGGCCTTAGCATTCTCTGCTATTAGCTCTAGGATGAATGGGTTGGGAAGCGCTGGTTTGACTAAGTCTGTGAGGTATTTAACAGTTCTACTCATTGTGACAGGTGGTCTCTCATCATCACTCACGTTCTTCAGATGATGGACCGCTCTGATGATCCTGTTCAGGATTCTGATCTTTTGGGCAAAGTCTGGGTCATCAGAGAGGATCCTGTCGGGATCATTTCCTCTCTTTTCCCCCGTGCGGCGGCGCTGCGGCTCTCCTCCGCGGCCCCTTTGATGTCTGTTGTTGCGATCTCTTTGATGTCTGTTGTTGCGATCCCGCTGTCTGTTTCTGTAGGGGACATATCTGTTGTCCTGGTCTCGTGGTCTTGAAACCTGTTGTTTTGTGTTCCCCGTGTCGCTCCGGTCTGCTTGACGCGGAAGCGGTCCGGGCGCTGTGTCGCGCTGTGGTGCGGCGCTCGTGTCCGGAGCGCGCTCCGTCGGATCTTGTCTCGAAAAGTCGGTCTTTGACTGTCTTGTAACCCCTTCATCTCTCCTCCTCCGTCCGGGAGAGTGAGATGTTGAGGGAGGCTCTGTGTCCCGTTGCTGTGTCCCGTTCGCGGCTGGTGCGCGCGTATTGCGGGCGCGCTCATGCCGGTCCCGGCGAGGAGCGTAATAAGAGTCTCTGCTCCTGTCTTGGTCGAGTCTTTTATGGTCCCTCGGCGGGTTCCTGTAGTAGTCTCTTGCATCCCGGTCATCTCTCTGGCGGTCCCTATGTGTGGAGGAGGCATCTCCGTTGTCCGCCGCTCCGCTGATCCGCGCGCGCAGTCCGCGCTGCGCGTAATAGTCCCGTGGACGGAAATCCTCCCTCCGCGGG
>NC_136608.1:19241758-19274258 GCF_910589615.1 Taurulus bubalis | reverse complement strand
ACATTTACATATTATTTGCTGTATGTTTTGAGTGGACTAACCCTTTAAGACTACACTGTTTAAAAAATTTAATCTTTATTCAGTGCAGTTATGAGAGCTGAAGTATTTCACAAACAGAGTCCACATTTCCTCAATTTAACTGAGGGGAAACAAATTGTAAGATTTTTTATTACAATCTTTTGCATTTAGAAATATCTCTCCAGTACAATAAATACAGAAGAAGCTGAACAGTTTGTTATATTTACATGTCGTTTGCTCAGATATTTTCAGCATTGTTGTTGTAAACTTTAAGAAGCTGTGGACACTGATGACACTTCAGTCTTTGATGAAACTTCAGATGTTTCGTTCATTTCCTTTCCAAAGACGTCTCCATGATGCAGGCGTTAAACTGGTGTGGAAAACAACAATAATCAGGATTTGACCTGAGAACAGCAGAAGAAGAGATACCCAACAACAATACAGCCAGATTCTCATGAACAGTATCAGAACCGATCACATCACTAAACATGTTCAAAATGAAATGTTTCATTGTATCCAGTGGGATGAAATATTCAAGTTTCACGACCTCTATACCATATTCTATATAAACTATATGTTCTGTCCAGCTTCAGTATGTAACTAGTTAAACAGACCTGGCATATTGGTATGTATACAATATATACCAGGTGACCAGATGATATTCACCAGCATGAGAATATAGGATGTCAAGGTGTTTTAAGGTGGAGCAAACAGTAAGCGCATAAAGGATATCAAGGTGTTTTCAGTTGGAGCAAACAGCATCAGCATAAAGGATATCAAGGTGTTTTAAGGTGGACCATTAACTGACAGCTGACTGCTTACCAGACGGGTGGGGTTCACAGTGGAAGCAGGTAGAAGTCAGGACGGACGGCAGTGAGACAGTCAGGCGAGTTTCCTCGACACCAGCTTAAACAGATCTCCAACCATCCTTGGAGATCTGGACCCTTTAAATGGAGAGCTGGTAAATCCGATATCCCTGTCTGAGGGGCTTATCTCCCGGATCTAACACTAACACCGGATCCGGCCCGCCAGGGGATTCAGTCCAGCCCGCAGGATAATTTTTAACATTTTAGAAAAGAAAAAGAAGATGAAAAAAATAAAGAATCCCTGAGTTGGGACTCGAACCACTGATCCTCTGATTGTAAGACGGGCATAATAACCATTGAGCCACAGTCACCATGGGCGGCCGGCCAATACAGGGCAACGGGGCTTGGCCTCACCCACCTTCAGCAACCAAAAACTGACAGTCACAATTGATTGCATCACTGGCTTTACTAAAGATATTGCCTAACTCCGAGGGAATCTGCAGAGGAGAGCCCAGGCAGGTAAACAGTGGGATGATGTCTGAATTGTTGGTCTTTATGTTTCTAATTCATTGAAGGAATACCTTTTAAAATAGGGTTTATCATCCAAAAACCTTCACCAATGATTTAAACATAGAGAAATATTATCATTATGTATGCGTTATTATGTTATGATTGTACAGGTCCGGCCCACTTGAGATCAAAATGGGCAGCATGTGGCACCTTAACTAAAATGAATTTGACACCCCTGGTTTACAGTAACCCTGCTCACCTGTTTGTTCATGAAGGCATAGATGAGCGGGTTGTAGACACACGAGCTTTTGGAGAAAAACGCCGGGATGTTGACGAGTCGATAGTCTTTGTTTTCGTCTGACGAGTAGGCGAAGTATAGAGCTGCCAGAGCATACGGCCCGTAACAGGTGAGGAAGGACCCCACCATGACGATTACCATCCTCGACACTTCCTTCTCAGCCTTCTGGGTGGAGGCCGACTCCACCTGCTGAGCTGCTACCTAAACACAAGAAACAAGACCAGGACCTTCAAAGATGGTAGTTCAACTGTTGATGGAACACATTTGTCAGACTTAAACTCACAGCTCTCAAAGCACCCAGCAGCTGAGAATAGGAGAAGATGATGATGCTGAGTGAAGCGATGAAGCAAGTCACCATCAGGAAGTTGGTGTAGCTGGAGCAGTTGAACTCCTCGTTGTGAGTGTACCAGTCAGGTGCACAGGAGCAGCCCAGACCTTCAGGGATGTACCTGAAAACAACATGGGTCATGTTTAAAAGGTCAGATGAAGTCTGTAGAAAGCACCAGACTCTGAGAACCTCACACAGGTGTGTTACTCACCTGCTCCAGCCAAAGAAAGGTGGGATGGCACAAACGATTCCCATGAGCCAGGTGAAGGCGACAGCAGCCAGAGAGTTGGTACTGCTGAACTTAAAGGCCCCAAACGGGTTACAGATGATCAGATATCTCTCCAACGACAAGACAGCCAAAGACCAGGCGGTCACAAGTCCTGCAGAGGTCAGAGGGGAATGGAAATGTATCTTAATAATGAAAACATAAAATGATAATAATCTACAGAATCAGTAGGTGTACTAAGTGTTTTTCTGCTGAGGTCAAATTAAAACTTAAATTAACTTCTGTAGCTCCCATCATATACCTGCTGTTGACACCAAATAAAAGCAGCACACAGATCACGTGATCTTTTTACCTGCTATCGATCCCATGGCAGACTCCATGGCACACAAGGTGTGACCCAGGAAGAAGTAACCCTTCATGGTGGAAACAAACACCTGACTGACAGAGAAGACGACGAAGACGAGTCCTGTCAAGAACACGTTGACGAGGATGTAGTTGAGTGGGACTTGGAGCTTCTTGTATTTGAGCGTGACGAAGAGAACGATAAAGTTGAGGGGTGTTCCAGCAAACAGGACTAAACCCATGAAGATGGTCTGCAGGTGGAACGCCTACCGGGGGGCCAGGTGGTACTGCGACCCCTCGAAGGGACTCACCTCAGAGACGTTCTCATACAAGTGTCAGTATTTCCCCATCGTGACCCTGAGCTTTCTGCCTGATTACTACAGCCTCCTTATATACTCTCATGAACCACTTACACTACAGATTTACTCCGAAGAGCTGCTTTACTTTCCCTAAAAACACATTTTAGGATTAACAATTGTCACCTTTAATCTGTTTACGGTCAAAGCAGGCGGACATCAACGGCAGCATGTTAAAAACATGTACTGATACGTTCGAGATGCAGACCATCAGTTCAAACGCTCAAGAACTACATAGCCCCTTGAGTCTGTGTTAGGGGGCAGCAGAACCTAAAGACTAATGGGCTGGGAATCAAATAGTTCTAGTCATACATTAGATAGGAACATCATAAAATCATTCATTGAAATGGATTGTGCAGGAAGGGCTTAGAACATTATAGTGAAAGTATGTGATGGACGTCATGCTCTATTATGCCTTTCTTACACAGATGACATTTTATGTACCTCATGAATTGAGAATAGTGGTGAAAAAGACATATTTGTGATCGAGAACTTTTGATATTTGGAGATTACTTTACAAGAATTGCATCTTTCTGCAATAACTGTTCTAAAAATCTTAATCATCGATATACAGTGAAGATGCTCTGAAGGTCTGTGAAGGTCTCTGTTGGTCTCTGAAGGTCTCTAAAGGCTCTGACGGTCTGTGAAGGTCTCTGTTGGTCTCTGAAGGTCTCTAAAGGCTCTGACGGTCTCTGAAGGTCTCTGTTGGTCTCTGAAGGTCTCTAAAGGCTCTGACGGTCTCTGAAGGTCTCTAAAGGCTCTGACGGTCTGTGAAGGTCTCTGTTGGTCTCTGAAGGTCTCTGTTGATCTCTAAAGGCTCTGGCGATCTCTGTTGGTCTCTGAGGGTCTCTAACGGCTCTGAAGGTCTCTGTTGGTCTCTGAAGGTCGTAGTTTGGGCTTGTGATGTTTAACGACGCTGTGAGAGAAATCTTAAAATACTCCAGTTTAGAAGAGACATGGATACATGAAAAAGTATTGGTGGTAGTTTAAAGTGAGCTCTGATTGATCCGATCGTCACACGACTGTAAACCTTTTACCAAGAGCTTGTTCACACGTCAAACAGCTTAACCTCTGTCTGCTTTAATTAACCACTTCATTAAACAATTACTAATTTCTTCACCTTTGTAATCCCAATAACACAGTAAAGTCTACACAGCTGGTCTCCAGCATCATTCTGTTACTTTTAAGAGTCCTTTATTTGTCCCACAGTGGGAAATTACAGGATTACATTTATATTCTATTCCATATTCATACAGTTATATTCAGTGTTTTATGTGAGTATATGATATTTATAGGGTTATATTTAGTGTTAAAATGTGTTAATGATTCCCACTTTGTGATGAAAGAAAATATTATATATAAAGATAAAACACTAAACTGTAAGTGCAGCGTTTCATGAAGTACAGGGACGTTGTCTGCAGAGAACAATCCAATAAGAACCTTTTTGTTTTCAGGCTGGGATTTTAATCCGGATGTTTCAGATTTACCTGAACAGGTAAATCTTTTTGTGGAACTTCAGGATTGAGCTCCTCCTCATTGAGCAGGTGATCCTCCTCAATCCGGAAGATCCACAAAATGTCGTCAGATGATTAGATTAGACACAAAAGACTTTGCAGCTCCAACTGGTTCTAATCTGAGGACGTTAATCTCTCCATCGCTCCTTCATCCCTCCTTCATCGTAACGGGGGGTTAAGGACTCAAACGCAATATGACGGTTTATGAACAGGTTTATTCGGGGTCAGGATATAGGACGGTGGTTACCAGTAGTGATGTGTCCTTTGGTGTCGAGGCTCCGAAGCGTGTCGAGTAATCAGATAGATTTTGGTGAAGCGTGTATCGAGGCTTGTGTCGGTGACGTTCGAAGCCTCCAAACCGGCCGCACCACGTGACTGATTCAGAAAATTCAGAAAACGGAGAACACTGAGAACACGGACGACAAGGACGACACGGAGAACACGGAGGGACGCGGAGAACACCGATAACACGGACGACATGGACGACATGGACGACACGGAGAACACGGACAACACGGAGGACACGGAGAACACAGATAACACGGACGGCATGGACGACACGGAGAACACCGGAGAACAGGGAGATCCTTTATCCCTCCTTCATCGTAACGGAGGATATGGAGAACACAGAGAACACGGACGACACGGAGAACACGGACGACACGGAGAAAACGGAGAACACGGAGGGACACGGAGAACACATTTTTTTAATGAGAAAACTGTCCTTTGATTTTGTAATGTTTTAAAATATGAAATGATCTTCTTTGCTTGTTGTATTTTAAGTTGAGTGTCAGGAACCGGGCCGCACGGCCATGACAGAAGAAGAAGGGACACAACGAGGTTAACAGGAAAGAGGATTTACAACTTTATTAACATAACAGAACAAAGACAGAGAGAGAGAGAGAGAGCGCGCACCAACCACTAACCACTAAGGAGCACTAAGGAGTTATTTATGTGATTCTGATTTCTTAAAATGCAATACCTTTTTTTATTTAGTTTTATTCAGGAGTTTATTCATGGAGCGCTAAAGATATGTTTTATTACATCATGTTGTTTACAGATTGAATAATCGAACTCCCCAGAGCTTTGTCACATTTCATGTTAAAAATTAAAATCAATCAACATCCACAGCTCTGAGCGGAGGAGGCGGAGCTTCAGTTTCTGGTCCAGATAGAGTATAACTACTTTTTTATCTGAGACGATGAGTATAAATAAACAACTTTATCTGGAGCGGTGAGTATAAATATGTATTTATCTGGAGCGGTGAGTATAAATACATATTTATCTAGAGCGGTGAGTATAAATATGTATTTATCTGGAGCGGTGAGTATAAATATGTATTTATCTGGAGCGGTGAGTATAAATACATATTTTAACTGAAGACCTGATCTCTGGACCTGGACCCTGGTCTCTGGACCCTGTCTCTGGACCTGGACCCTGGTATCTGGACCCTGGTATCTGGACCTGGTCTCTGGACCCTGGTAGACCCTGGTAGACCATAACCCCCTACATGTGTATTATGTTCATTAGAACTCTTAATGAGGAACCGGCGTTTCTTCTGTATGAAGCTCCGTCGTCACAGAGCGGAACTAATGTTTGTTTCTGTGTTTCCTGCCGGGAGGTGTTCGCGGTTGCACGCAGGAAGCCTGTGCGAGATGGCGGTCGACACACAGACCGTGTAGGACTCGTAGAGATCCCCGTGTTGGTTAACTTTCTGCCTTATCTCATCCCTGCTTCTTCGTGAGCGATGGAAGGGGGCAAGCCGAACCTGGCCCTGGTCTACCAGGCGGTCCAGGCCCTGTACCACGACCCGGACCCGACCGGGAAGGAGCGAGCCTCCGTGTGGCTCGGGGAGCTCCAGAGATCGGTAAGAAAATGGGAGAGGCCGGAGACCGGCCCGGGGCACCGGCGGTGTGGGGGCGGGGTGTGGGGGGTAAGAGGGTCATCTGACGGGGTCTGGGTCTAACGGGGTCTAGGGGGACCGGGTTTTCTAAAGGTACCGGTTCAATAAAGGACCGGTGAGCTGAACTGCGCAGGCTCAGAAGTGCCGCAGGTCCCGTTAGCATCATAGCTAAGCTAAGCTAGCTAAATGAATGGACCACAACACCCCGTGTGCTCCTCCATGAGCTGCCCGCTCCAGGGGCTGGTTAGGGGGTCCGACCGGCCACGTGGGTGCGCTGGGTTCAGGTCTAGATGATCAAAACCAGGTTCCGGACGAAGGGTTAGGGTTTCGTCTCGGCGGAGTCCAGCAGGCCCAGCTAGCTCTGCTAGCATGCTAGCTGGCTAATGTCACTAAAGTTGCTCAAAGATGTGAAACAGGTGAAGTTAGGGGGCGCGTGCTCGGGTCTCCCTGCGGCCCGCGAGCAGGAGAGCCTCGGACTAAAGTATTCACCAGGCTCCGTGAGCAGTACCTGCAGGAGGACCGGAACCACCAGGTGAGACCGAAAAGGTGAACTATCGGAGGTTCACACGTCACGTGGGTTCAGAATAATGACCGTTACTTTGAGTTCGGGACGTGGTTCTCACGAGACTGATTAGGGGCGTGGCTGAGACCAGGACTTCATGTTTCTGAGCCCCTCGCTCCTGCCTGGTTGTCCAGTGGATCTGGTCCAGCCTGTCTGGGGTGGTAGTTGTTGTTGTTATCGGCATCAGTCTCGTCCCACGGGACGGGGGTATCCCTAACCCTGACCAGGTAGACCCTAACCAGGTAGACCCTGACCCTAACCAGGTAGACCCTGACCCTGACCAGGTAGACCCTAACCAGGTAGACCCTGACCCTAACCAGGTAGACCCTAACCCTGACCAGGTAGACCCTAACCCTGACCAGGTAGACCCTAACCAGGTAGACCCTGACCCTGACCAGGTAGACCCTGACCCTAACCAGGTAGACCCTGACCCTGACCAGGTAGACCCTAACCCAGACCAGGTAGACCCTAACCCAGACCAGGTAGACCCTAACCCAGACCGGGAGCCCCTGACCGGGTAGCCCCTAACCGGGTAGCCCCTAACCGGGTAGACCCTGACCAGGTAGACCCTAACCCAGACCAGGTAGCCCCTAACCCAGACCGGGGAGCCCCTGACCAGGTAGACCCTAACCCTGACCAGGTAGACCTTGACCAGGTAGACCCTAACCCTGACCAGGTAGACCCTAACCCTGACCAGGTAGACCCTAACCCAGACCAGGTAGACCTTGACCAGGTAGACCCTAACCAGGTAGACCCTGGTTACACCCAGAACAAATTTGATGCAGAGAAATATAATAACGCGGTTTGCTGCGAGCTGCTCTGGTATAATGACCTCACTTCCTGTCTTCAGGTGTAATGACCTCACTTCCTGTCTTCGGGTGTAATGACCTCACTTCCTGTCTTTGGGTGTAATGACCTCACTTCCTGTCTTTGGGTGTAATGACATCACTTCCTGTCCTCATGCGTAATGACCTCACTTCCTGTCTTACAGATGTATGCGTGGGAGATCGCAGACCAGCTCCTGCAGCTCAAACAGGACGTTGAGTCCTGTTATTTTGCTGCTCAGACGATGAAGATGAAGATCCAGACATCTTTCTACGAGCTTCCACCTGAGACCCACAATGCACTGCGAGAATCGCTACTGACCCACATCCAGAACCTCAAAGACCTGTCGCCCATCATCGTCACACAGGTAACGCGTCTCACCTGCTGACCGGCCGTAACCGCAAGGCCTTCAGGGGCCGTTGTTCTTTCATTGGGAACACACAATGTTCAATGTTCATGAACATTGTGTGTTCTGCGTGTGACGCGAAGCTGACAGCATTACAGCCAAACTAAACACAAAGCTGACAGCATTACAGCTAAACTAAACACAAAGCTGACAGCATTACAGCTAAACTAAACACAAAGCTGGCAGCATTACAGCTAAACTAAACACCAGGACAGCAGAAGGTCTCTACATTTTCCGTCGCAAACTAAAAACACATCTTTTTCGACTACACCTTGAATAAAGAAGGCAGCGCCGTAGTAGCACTTTAGTAGTTAGGGTTAGGTTAGTAGTTTAACTTTATTGAAATTGTACTTTCTTGATTCTTGTTGTTTTGAGTTTGTACTCATGGTGGAATTGCACTTATTGTAAGTCGCTTTGGATGAAAGTGTCAGCTAAATGTAATGTAAAAACAAAGCTGACAGCCTTACAGCTAAACACAACACAAAGCTGACAGCCTTACAGCTAAACACAACACAAAGCTGACAGCCTTACAGCTAAACACAAAGCTGACAGCCTTACAGCTAAACACAAAGCTGACAGCCTTACAGCTAAACACAAAGCTGACAGCCTTACAGCTAAACACAACACAAAGCTGACAGCCTTACAGCTAAACACAAAGCTGACAGCCTTACAGCTAAACACAAAGCTGACAGCCTTACAGCTAAACACAAAGCTGACAGCCTTACAGCTAAACATAAAGCTGATAGCCTTACAGCTAAACACAAAGCTGACAGCCTTACAGCTAAACACAACACAAAGCTGACAGCCTTACAGATAAACACAAAGCTGACAGCCTTACAGCTAAACACAAAGCTGACAGCCTTACAGCTAAACACAAAGCTGACAGCCTTACAGCTAAACACAAAGCTGACAGCCTTACAGCTAAACACAAAGCTGACAGCGTTACAGCTAAACACAAAGCTGACAGCGTTACAGCTAAACACAAAGCTGACAGCGTTACAGCTAAACACAAAGCTGACAGCGTTACAGCTAAACACAAAGCTGACAGCGTTAAAGCTAAACACATAGCTGACAGCGTTACAGCTAAACACAAAACTGACAGCGTTACAGCTAAACACAAAGCTGACAGCGTTACAGCTAAACACAAAGCTGACAGCGTTACAGCTAAAAACAAAGCTGACAGCGTTACAGCTAAACACATAGCTGACAGCGTTACAGCTAAAAACAAAGCTGACAGCGTTTCAGCTAAACTAAACTAAAAACAAAGCTCACAGCGTTACAGCTAAACTAAACTAAAAACAAAGCTGACAGCGTTACAGCTAAACTAAACTAAAAACAAAGCTGACAGCGTTACAGCTAAACACAAAGCTGACAGCGTTACAGCTAAACACAAAGCTGACAGCGTTACAGCTAAACACAAAGCTGACAGCGTTACAGTTAAACACAAAGCTGACAGCGTTACAGTTAAACACATAGCTGACAGCGTTACAGCTAAACACATAGCTGACAGCGTTACAGCTAAACACAAAGCTGACAGCGTTACAGCTAAAAACAAAGCTGACAGCGTTACAGCTAAACTAAACTAAAAACAAAGCTGACAGCGTTACAGCTAAACTAAACTAAAAACAAAGCTGACAGCGTTACAGCTAAACTAAACTAAAAACAAAGCTGACAGCGTTACAGCTAAACTAAACTAAAAACAAAGCTGACAGCGTTACAGCTAAACACATAGCTGACAGCGTTACAGCTAAACACAAAGCTGACAGCGTTACAGCTAAACACAAAGCTGACAGCGTTACAGTTAAACACAAAGCTGACAGCGTTACAGCTAAACTAAACTAAAAACAAAGCTGACAGCGTTACAGCTAAACTAAACTAAAAACAAAGCTGACAGCGTTACAGTTAAACACAAAGCTGACAGCGTTACAGCTAAACTAAACTAAAAACAAAGCTGACAGCGTTACAGCTAAACTAAACTAAAAACAAAGCTGACAGCGTTACAGCTAAACTAAACTAAAAACAAAGCTGACAGTGTTACAGCTAAACTAATTCAATAATAATGATAATGGCTCTATGTGTTGGGCAGGAACCAGGGTCCAGATAAAACCAGGATCAGGGTCCAGATAAAATCAGGATCCATGTGAACCTGTGAGGAGAGTAAGCCCAAAGACTCCGGAGAAGGAGTTAATTGAATTAATGCAAAAGCAGAATGCTCTTCAATCTCAACTAGTATGTACTGCTTATCAACAACATAATTGTGTATCCCAATATCTGCATGTGTGATTTCATCCCGATATGGTTCCATGGAAAGACATAAATAACATATTGGATTATTGCCAGCTCTAGTAGCTGGAAGTATGTTCTAACTTGCTCGACACCTAGCTTGCATCAGCTTTTGGTTTCCAAAGTGTGGAGGAAGTCCGGACTGTTGCAACAGAATCAAACCAGGAAGGAAGCCTTGAAACTGAATACAACGAGGCTTCATCAAACCCAAGAGGAAGTGGGGCTCTCTTCATCCAGTAAATAACAGTGTTCTTTAATTCATTCTGATCTTGTTTTTGTTCATCTTTTTTCTCAGCTGGCTTTAGCCATCGCAGATCTCGCTCTACAGATGGCCTCGTGGAAAGGATGTGTTCACACGCTCATAGAAAAGTAAGACTTCCCACAACCACACAGCTGAAACCTTTTAAACGGCACAGAAACTACAAACATGGCCAACGGATCAATGAATATGTGACATCTTTGGTTCAAAAACACACTCAAAGGTTCTATTATCTTTGGTCATAGACGTCTTTACCACCTGTGGACGTTTACCTGTAACTTTACCACCTGTGGACGCTTCCATGTAACTTTACCACCTGTGGACGCTTCCATGTAACTTTACCACCTGTGGACGCTTACATGTAACTTTACCACCTGTGGACGCTTACATGTAACTTTACCACCTGTGGACGCTTACATGTAACTTTACCACCTGTGGACGCTTACATGTAACTTTACCACCTGTGGACGTTTACCTGTAACTTTACCACCTGTGGACGTTTATCTGTAACTTTACCACCTGTGGGACGCTTACCTGTAACTTTACCACCTGTGGGACGCTTACCTGTAACTTTACCACCTGTGGGACGCTTACCTGTAACTTTACCACCTGTGGGACGCTTACCTGTAACTTTACCACCTGTGGGACGCTTACTTGTAACTTTAACACCTGTGGACGCTTACCTGTAACTTTACCATCTGTGGACGCTTACCTGTAACTTTACCACCTGTGGGACGCTTACCTGTAACTTTACCACCTGTGAGACGTTTACCTGTAACTTTACCACCTGTGGACGTTTACCTGTAACTTTACCACCTGTGGACGCTTACCTGTAACTTTACCACCTGTGGGACGCTTACCTGTAACTTTACCACCTGTCCATGAGATGCTGTTGTCCTCTGACCCACCTGTCCATGAGATGCTGTTGTCCTCTGACTCACCTGTCCATGAGATGCTGTTGTCCTCTGACTCACCTGTCCATGAGATGCTGTTGTCCTCTGACTCACCTGTCCATGAGATGCTGTTGTCCTCTGACTCACCTGTCCATGAGATGCTGTTGTCCTCTGACTCACCTGTCCATGAGATGCTGTTGTCCTCTGACTCACCTGTCCATGAGATGCTGTTGTCCTCTGACTCACCTGTCCATGATGGGCTGTTGTCCTCTGACTCACCTGTCCATGAGATGCTGTTGTCCTCTGACTCACCTGTCCATCCCCCCTCTCAGGTACAACAATGACATCAGCTCGATGCCCTTCCTCATAGAGATTCTCACCGTGCTGCCGGAGGAAGTTCACAGCCGATCTCTACGAATCGGAGCCAACCGTCGCACAGAGATCATCGAGGATCTGGCGTATTACTCCAGCACCGTCGTCACTGTGCTGGTTGGTTTCTCAGCTTCTTAAATATATAAACTCTTTGTTCTAATCTCTGAGGGTCATGTGATCTACTTCATATTTGGTCTCCAGTTATGTCTTCATGCTCGAGGACCTGACACCTGATCCACTCATGTGATGACTGCTTACTTTTATTCTTATCTTTTTTAATTATCTGTTTAATATGTGTATAACATATTCAGAAGATGGTTACAAATTTAATAACTTGAATAATTATAGATGTTTTCACAGAAATATAAAACATGAAGTTTCCACCTGCCCATCAGGATTAGCTAAGGTTCACACATGATGTGAGGAGCTAAGGTTCCATCTGATGGGAGGAGCTAAGGTTCCACCTGATGGGAGGAGCTAAGGTTCCACCTGATGGGAGGTGCTAAGGTTCCACCTGCCCATCAGGAGTAGCTAACATTCACACATGATGGGAGGAGCTAAGGTTCCACCTGATGGGAGGAGCTAAGGTTCCACCTGCCCATCAGGAGTAGCTAACGCACACATTCATACACCGTAGGCACAGATACGGGAGCAAATTTGGGGTTAAGTGGACTAGCGGAGCGGGGATCAAACCGCCGATTTTCTGATTGAAGGACGACGCTGCTCCCCACTGAGCCACAGTCGCCCCAACCCCGGTTATGTGTGTGGATGGAGGCCATTTAGGTTTTGCTCATATAATGAGCTTGTTGGACTTTGTATACATTTATTAAAACCAACCAAACCTTGCAGACAAGAAGACGAGCCTCATCTCAGACTCTGCTGTTCTTCCTCTTTCAGACGTCGTGCGTGGAGAAGGCGGGTAATGACGAGAAGATGCTCATCAAGGTCTTTCGCTGTTTGGGAAGCTGGTTCAACTTGGGAGTCCTGGACAGTAACTTTATGGCCAGTAACCAGCTGCTCATGGTCCTCTTCCAAGTCCTGGTGAGGTTTAAACCTGCCTGCTTCCTGTCGTTATCGGATCATTGTGCATCATTTAAAGGGTGTTGAAACGGTCCCACACATGACATCACTGCTCTGCTTCCACAGCAGAGGGATGAAACCTCCACCAACCTCCATGAGGCGGCGTCCGACTGCGTCTGCTCGTCTCTCTACGCCATCGAAAACGTGGAGACCAACATGGCGCTGGCTCTGCAGCTCTTCCAGGGCGTCCTGACGCTGGAGACGGCGTATCACATGGCCGTGGCTCGAGAAGACCTCGACAAGTGAGAGCTATGAAATTCATCCATATTCATTCACGATATTGATCTCTGCCAGAAGGGTCATGATGTCATTGTGTGAGTGAGTCTGTCAACGGCTCATCTCTCTTTCTGCTGCAGCGAATTCCAAAATATTTTGTGTCCAATTATGGTGCATGCTCAAGGACCTCTCCTGGCTTCACTCGTATTGCCTGTATTCAGACATGAAAATACCTCACCTTTCGGCGAAATTCACCGTTTTGAAACCAAAATAGGTAACCTACGTGAATCGTGTAGATCCGAAGAGTTTTTGTTTTTGGGAGGGGAGGGAGGGGGTCAACTGTCCGCCGTTTCTGAGATTGGAGTGCTGAACACCAAGCATGCCAGTGCAAGTCAGAAGCCCCTTACATTTTTTAGATCCAAATTGGAAGAGTCACAAAACAGCCAAAAACAATTGCAGTCTCATTCATGTGTTGGGTCTACACAAAACGCACTCCGGACTTCATATCTCCTCAGTTACCGAATAGCAAGGAAGGGTCTACCTCACACAATCGGCGAAGACGTGTGCTTGCCAGCTGCTAAAGAGATGGTGGAATGTATGATTGGAGAGAAAGAAGCTAAAAAGTTAGACATGATCCCGGTGTCCAACAACACTGTCACCGCATCGATGCTTTGTCCGAAGACATCCTGGCAACGTTAGTCGGTCGCGTGAAGAAGAGTGAGTTTTACTCTCTGCAAGTAGACTTGACAGGCTGAGCCACCTGCGCTGCATGTGAACATCCTCATATGGACTCCTCCTTTTTTTATTTATATCTGTTTCTGAGCCTATGTGCCACTCTTTGTTCTTTACGTGCTTACTGTGTTTAAGTAAATACATGTGAAATGCAATCTGCCTCTGAGCCTGTGTGTGTGTCCTCGCCATCCTTATTGCTCTTTAAAAGTGACGCCTTGTGTAACTGACATTTATACAGCGGACTAAATCTTGTAACAAACGCCACGCGCAACGTCCGCAACGTCCGATTTTATGTGGCTATAAATAGGCTCTGTTGCGGTTTTTTTTTTCAAGGTGTGGGGGATTGGGGGTGCGTGAACCCGGTCGGGATGTAGAAGGGGGTGCGTGGCCAAAAAAGTTTGTGAACCGCTGTTATAGAGCACTAAATAAAAAAAAAAAGGAAAGGACTTTAGGTAATTGGATTTGAATAATTCAGGCGGTAATGAGGCAAATGCCATCAGTAAATATAATTTTAAAAAAAATGGAATATCAATACTCTTTACAACCTTTTTAGCCCTGCCACCGCGGCGCCCATTATCGGACAAGGAAAGAGGAACATAAGTCAAGTGACGTTTCCTAAAGGATATCCAGAACCACAACGTTGATTAACTTCATTTAAATTGCTGAAATACGGTAAAGCATTGTGGGAAGTTCTAACCGCACAGAAACAAATAAACTTACCGTTAAGTTTATGTAATTACATAAACCCCGTAGCCTCGCCGTCATTTCCGGCCGCGGCCGTAACGTTTACTAGATCGTTAATAAGTACACTTTACAAAGTTGGATTTCAATAAAAGACACTTCTTCGTAACCCTAAACGAGCTTGTATGAGTCTAACAAAGTATGATAGATCCTTGTGGGTAATATATTAGTACCTGTAAGATCCAAATGAGGCAGCACTGTTTTTTTCTTCTACTAGGTCATTATCTTTATAAAGAGTTGTTGTTTAGGCCTTAAAGCATCTGGAAAAACTCGGGGGCGGCTCGAGGAGGAATTTTTGGAAAATCTTGCTCAGATCATGCTGGATGTTCATAGTTATGATCAAAATGTTATAAAAGGGATTTTCTTTTTGAAAATATACAGTGTTATAACTAATATAAGGCCCCCTAGGGGGATCAGGGCTCAAAAGGTTAAAATAAAAAAAAAAAACTGTAATACAAGTAATTATACTGATCAGATAAAACATTGTCAGCCACATTTACTTTTGATTTCTGCCCTCAGAGTGCTGAACTACTGCAGGATCTTCACCGAACTCTGCGAGACATTTTTAGAGACGACAGTCAGGAGTCCAGGCCAGGGTATGGGAGACCTGAGGACACTGGAGCTGCTGCTGATCTGTGCAGGACACCCGCAATACGAGGTACGGAAATAACCACAACACCCTCAGTACGAGGTACTAAAGTAACCACAACACCCTCAGCTCGAGTTACGAAAGTGACCACAACTCTTTCAGTAAGAGTACTGAAGTGACCACAACTCTTTCAGTAAGAGTACTGAAGTGACCACAACTCTTTCAGTAAGAGTACTGAAGTGACCACAACTCTTTCAGTAAGAGTACTGAAGTGACCACAACTCTTTCAGTAAGAGTACTGAAGTGACCACAACTCTTTCAGTAAGAGTACTGAAGTGACCACAACTCTTTCAGTAAGAGTACTGAAGTGACCACAACTCCTTCAGTACGAGCTACATTACATTTCATTTAGCTGACGCTTTTATCCAAAGCGACTTACAATACGTGCAATTCAACCGTCAGTACAAATTCAGAACAACAAGAATCAAGAAAGTACAATTTCTTCAACAAAGCTAAGCTACAAAGTGCTATCAGTAAGTACCATCTAAGTGCTACTACAGAGCTGCCTTCCTTTATTCAAGGTGTAGTCGAAAAAGAAGTGTTTTTAGTTTGCGACAGAAACTGTAGAGACAAACAGTCTGACTTTGTTGAGTGTTTAGCTCTCATTGACGGAGCTACAAGCCGATCGGCAGAAGCCGAGTGGAGTGAACGAGCCGGGGTGTACGGTGTTACCATGTCCTGGATGTAGATTGGACCCGATCTGTTCGTAGCACGGTACGCAAGTACCAATGTTTTGAAGCGGATGCGGGCGACCACCGGTAACTAGTGAAGGGCGCGGAGGAGTGGAGTCGTGTGAATTTCGATTAAAGACCAGTGGAGCTGCTGCATTCTGGATGAGCTGCAGCGGTCGGATGGCACTAGCAGGTAGACCTGCCAGGAGGGAGTTACAGTAGTCAAGACGTGAGATGATCAGAGCCTGTATGAGAACCTGTGCCGCCTTCTGGGTGAGAAGGGGACGTATTCTCCTGATGTTGTGCAGCATGAACCTACAGGAACGTGTTGTTGCGGTGATGTCGGCAGTCAGGGACAGCTGACTGTCAAGCGTCACACCGAGATTCCTGGCAGTCGGGATCGGTGCCAACACTGAGTTGTTGAAGGTAATAGTGGGTACTAGTGGTCACACTAGTACCCACACAAGACCTTCAGCTCGAGTTACTAAAGCTACCACAACTCCTTCACTACAAGTACTGAAGTGACCACAACACCTTCAGCACGAGGTACTAGTGTACGAGGTACTAAAGTGACCACAACTTAGGGCTGTGCGGTATACCGGTTCAAACCGTATACCGGTTTCAGATTTCCATACGGTATGAGTTTTTCATATACCGTCATACCGGTGATTACATTACTCTACGGCGGTCAGCTAGACAGCGGTGCCGTCAGCGACCAGCGCAGTCAACAAGCCGTGCATATCCGCAGGCGGCAACATTTATTTTTGACAGTTTAATACCAGCAGCAGTGGAGCTACTTAGCTGTCAGTGTAACTTGGTTCACTCATGGTTCAAAATTACACGGCCAAATTGAATGCTGGGAAGTTGGGGGGCGAACAGCTGTTTGTGTGGCGTGTCTTCCGGTTTGTCTCTTTCTGGGTTTTTTTGTGCGCGAACTCTACCCAGCATGCAATTCGGCGCTGTGATTTTATAACACGTGTGAACCATGACTGAACCCAGTTACACTGACGGGTAAGTAGCTCCACTGCGCTCCCAGTATTAAACTGTAAAAAGTAAATGTTGCTGCCTGCTGCTGTTGCAGCTATGGACGGCTCGCTGACAGTACTGCTGTCTAGTTGCCTGGTGCTGTTAATGGAATCAATGTGTTTACTTGTTTAAAAAAATATTTACCGTGATATACCGTGAAACCGCCAGAATCTTACAAAATACCGTGATATGAATTTTTGGCCATACCGCCCAGCCCTTCCACAAATCCTTCAGTACGAGGTACTAGTGTACGAGGTACTAAAGTGACCAAAACTCCTTCAGTACGAGGTACTAAAGTGACCACAACTCCTTCAGTACGAGGTACTAAAGTGACCACAACTCCTTCAGTATGAGGTACTAAAGTGACCACAACTCCTTCAGTACGAGGTACTAAAGTAATCACAATACCTGCAGTTTGATCTTATTTAATTTGTGGAAATAATTCTCTTTCCTGGTCTCGTGGATTTGTTCTGATCCAGGTCGTGGAGATCTCCTTTAACTTCTGGTACCGTCTTGGAGAACATCTGTATAAAATAAATGATGCAGCTCTTCACACAATCTTCAGACCATACATCCAGAGACTTCTGCACTGTTTGGCCCGACACTGTCAACTTGATCCAGACCATGTAAGTCACCTGATCAGGTCTCCAGAGGATCAGGTCTCCAGAGAACCACCTCTCACTCTGACTTTGATATAAAACCAAGACTCCTTCTGGATTCTCTGTGACAAATACTGTTCAGGTTCTGTTGGTTTTAGTTAAAATGTCAGCTATCTAATTGCTTTGACCCAACAGGACGGAATCCCAGAGGACACAGATGATTTTGGAGAGTTCAGGGTCAGAGTCTCTGACCTTGTTAAAGACGTCATTTTTCTTGTTGGATCCATGGAGTGTTTCTCTCAGGTAACGTTTTATAACGCAAAGATTGCTTTCTATTTGATGAACATGTCGATGGATTCTATTAAATGTTCTCCGCCGTTTATTCTCAGTCAAACATTCTACTTAATAAGTTGTTCTGTTTGTTTATATTCTACTTTAAAAGGTCTTCTGTTTGTTCTCAGTTATATTCCACGTTAAAAGAAGGAAGCCCTTCCTGGGAGGTGACGGAAGCTGTTCTCTTCATCATGGCTGCGATTGCAAAAAGTGTTGATCCGTGAGTATCTGAAGATTCTTTTTATTATTAAAACGTGTTTTCTTTATTGAGTTCTTCTTTTAACCCTGCAGACCTCCACTGTCAGGAATGCATTTAATTCCAACATTTAAAGTGAATCTGTTTGTGTTCGCCCTGCAGAGAGAACAACCCAACGCTGTCGGAGGTGTTGCAGCAGGTGGTTCAACTTCCGGAAACCGTCCACATGGCGGTCCGTTACACGAGCATCGAGCTGGTCGGGGAGATGAGCGAGGTCGTGGACCGAAACCCAAGATTCCTCGGTAGGAGTTTATGATTTAAACCCAAGTGGGGAGTGAGGGTTAACCCTAACCCAAGTGGCCAACCATGAGAGGTCCTTGAGCAAGCAGCCATACTAACATGATACTGGTAACCTGCCATGATACTGGTAACCCGCCATGAGATACTGGTAACCTGTCAGGAGAAACTGGTCTGACGTGATGTATGATTTATAAGTCCATCTGTAAGGTGAACGTTTCTTTTGTAAACCTTGACTCTGTACTTCCTCTTCTTCAGACCCGGTGTTAAACTACCTGATGAAAGGCCTCAGAGAGAAATCTCTGGCGTCGGCAGCAGCAAAGGCAATCCATAACATCTGTTCAGTATGCAGAGATCACATGGCTCAGCACTTCCAGGGTCTGCTGGACATCGCTCGGGCCCTCGACACCTTCGTCCTGTCAACTGAGGCCGCTGTAGGACTGCTTAAAGGTACATGAGCACACCTGTAACACATCTGTATTGACATCGCTGTTATCATTGTCCTTCTGGTCACATTGACACCTATTGTCCTTCTGGTCACATTGACACCTATTGTCCTTCTGGTCACGTTGACACCTATTGTCCTTCTGGTCACGTTGACACCTATTGTCCTTCTGGTCACGTTGACACCTATTGTCCTTCTGGTCACGTTGACACCTATTGTCCTTCTGGTCTCATTGACACCTATTGTCCTTCTGGTCTCATTGACACCTATTGTCCTTCTGGTCTCATTGACACCTATTGTCCTTCTGATCACGTTGACACCTATTGTCCTTCTGGTCTCGTTGACGCCTATTGTCCTTCTGGTCTCATTGACACCTATTGTCCTTCTGGTCTCGTTGACACCTATTGTCCTTCTGGTCTCGTTGACACCTATTGTCCTTCTGATCACGTTGACACCTATTGTCCTTCTGATCACGTTGACGCCTATTGTCCTTCTGGTCTCATTGACACCTATTGTCCTTCTGGTCTCATTGACACCTATTGTCCTTCTGGTCTCATTGACACCTATTGTCCTTCTGGTCTCATTGACACCTATTGTCCTTCTGGTCTCATTGACGCCTGTTGTCCTTCTGGTCTCATTGACGCCTGTTGTCCTTCTGGTCTCATTGACGCCTATTGTCCTTCTGGTCTCATTGACGCCTATTGTCCTTCTGGTCTCATTGACGCCTATTGTCCTTCTGGTCTCATTGACGCCTATTGTCCTTCTGGTCTCATTGACACCTATTGTCCTTCTGGTCTCATTGACACCTATTGTCCTTCTGGTCTCATTGACACCTATTGTCCTTCTGGTCTCATTGACACCTATTGTCCTTCTGGTCTCATTGACGCCTGTTGTCCTTCTGGTCTCATTGACGCCTGTTGTCCTTCTGGTCTCATTGACGCCTATTGTCCTTCTGGTCTCATTGACGCCTATTGTCCTTCTGGTCTCATTGACGCCTATTGTCCTTCTGGTCTCATTGACGCCTATTGTCCTTCTGGTCACGTTGACACCTATTGTCCTTCTGGTCTCATTGACGCCTATTGTCCTTCTGGTCTCATTGACGCCTATTGTCCTTCTGGTCTCATTGACACCTATTGTCCTTCTGGTCTCATTGACACCTATTGTCCTTCTGGTCACGTTGACACCTATTGTCCTTCTGGTCACGTTGACACCTATTGTCCTTCTGGTCTCGTTGACACCTATTGTCCTTCTGGTCACGTTGACACCTATTGTCCTTCTGGTCACGTTGACACCTATTGTCCTTCTGGTCACGTTGACACCTATTGTCCTTCTGGTCTCGTTGACACCTATTGTCCTTCTGGTCACGTTGACACCTATTGTCCTTCTGGTCACGTTGACACCTATTGTCCTTCTGGTCACGTTGACACCTATTGTCCTTCTGGTCTCGTTGACACCTATTGTCCTTCTGGTCACGTTGACACCTATTGTCCTTCTGGTCACGTTGACACCTATTGTCCTTCTGGTCACGTTGACACCTATTGTCCTTCTGGTCACGTTGACACCTATTGTCCTTCTGGTCTCGTTGACACCTATTGTCCTTCTGGTCACGTTGACACCTATTGTCCTTCTGGTCTCGTTGACACCTATTGTCCTTCTGGTCTCGTTGACACCTATTGTCCTTCTGGTCTCATTGACACCTATTGTCCTTCTGGTCTCATTGACACCTATTGTCCTTCTGATCACGTTGACGCCTATTGTCCTTCTGGTCTCATTGACGCCTATTGTCCTTCTGGTCTCATTGACGCCTGTTGTCCTTCTGGTCTCATTGACGCCTGTTGTCCTTCTGGTCTCATTGACGCCTGTTGTCCTTCTGGTCTCATTGACGCCTATTGTCCTTCTGGTCACATGCAGACCTGCAAACTTGTCACCTTTCGGCGAAATTCACAGTTTTGAAATAAAAATGTCATCCACGTGAATCGTGTAGATCCGAAGAGTTTTTGTTTTTGGGAGGGCGGTTAGCTGGCCGCCCAGCGTTCCTGAGATTAGAGTGAGACACAGAAAAAAGCTGAGGTTGTGATCTTCGCAATAAAACATCTTTGATGTGACGTATCGAGTCTTGGCCAATCAGCGTTGAGATCGTCAGGTCAGTACACCTGTAGGGCAGCAGTTCTTCTTCACTTGACACTATTGCCACCTGGTTGGATAATTAGTATTACTCACCTGGTCATAATGATACCTGACAACTCCCAGCTGGTCCTGATGGGTCGGTGGGAGCTGCTGCTTGTATGCACCTGATGGGAAAACTGCAGATATTTGTTTATTTACCTGTACAGGTACGGCTCTGGTCCTGGCCCGTCTTCCTCTGGAGAAGATTGCAGAATGTCTCAGTGATCTCTGTGCTGTTCAGGTCATAGCTCTAAAAAAGGTCAGTCACCTGTCTACCCCCCTCAATAAAAGCATGAATATTCAATACTATATTCAAACTAATGCCAAAGTAAATGATGTTGTCTTTCAGCTTTTGGCTGAGGAATCTACAAATGGTAAATCAGCCGATCCTACCGTCTGGCTCGACAGGCTGGCTGTTATCTTCAGGTGAGTTTACCTGTATACAAATTTGAAACTTTATTTAAATTTACAAAGCAGCAGACTGTGAATATGTTCATACAAATTGTTTGTTTTTCCTACAGACACACAAACCCCATTGTGGAGAATGGACAGACTCACCCCTGTCAGAAAGTCATCCAGGAGGTAAAACACCTGAGCTCACCTGAACTCGCCTCATTTGATTATTGACACAGTGTTGTATTCATGAATAGCCTCATAATCATGTGACCTCCCTGTAGAGCCTTTTGTCTGTTATTGATACATCTTCTGTGTCATGAGACTCGACTGTAAATTGGATAACGTATTCAATGAAGACATCTTACCTGGAGGGCTTGTTTCCCATGTCTTACCTGTGTCACGTGTCTCACTTCTAGATCTGGCCCGTGCTTTCGGAGACTCTGAACACTCATCAAGCTGATAACAGGATCGTGGAGCGATGCTGTCGCTGTCTCAGATTCGCTGTACGATGTGTAGGGAAAGGCTCCGCCTCCCTGCTGCAGCCACTCGTCACTCAGGTGAGACACACCTGGATTTGTAATAAAAAGGGTTGCGGACTGGCACACCTGTCCATGTGGTAGTACTGGCACACCTGTCCATGTGTTTGTAACACTTTACTGTATTTGCAGAAAGCTAAGACCAGATACTAGGTTCGGAGGAGCAGTTTAAAACTAGTTAAAATCAGAAGTAACAGACCAAGGAGTTATGTTTGAACGGCTGATTGATTTATGTAGAAAATAAAAACATACACATCTGCACCATATCACGTTACCTTACAGATAAAGACACTGGAATTGTGCAATTAAATCCCTTGAAAACATCCAAAATAAATACCAAAACCTCAGAAAATAAATACGTCTCCGTTTTATCTAACTTTGTTTTGATTTAAACCTATTTGAGATCAAGATAAATAATCCTACTTTTAGTCCTTTAAGTGGTTATTTAGTTTCTTGTCTCTTTTAGTTGACTCAGTTCTAAGTTCTCATTCTATCATATTTTGACCTATTTAACCGTTTAGTCCTAACTTTTCATTAATTTACTTAACTGGTAAATTAAGTTCAGACTTTACAGTAAGACAATGCCATTTGCATTGCCGGTTTCGCACAAAATCAATGGAAAATAACAAACAACTCAATATAGAAACAAAATCCAAACCTCTCACACAATGACATACAGTTTTTGATCATTAATGCAATTTCACAAGTAAATAGTCCTTTTGCAAAGTCTTTTGCTCTCCAAATTAATTCCACTGCGTGTTGCAGCAAAATATTGAAAGTCCCAGTCCTACCAGGACTCAGGTGTATGAATCAGTGTGTCCATATCCAAGGAGTGTAGTTTCGTCTGGCAGAAGCAATGCCGTCCAACTCAATTTCTCTTCTATGGGTGGCTCGCCATCTTCGTTTCCCGGCTTCCGGTATATAAACACCAAGCGATCATCTCACTATAAAAACCTGGCCTGTTGTGCAACAGTGCCATACACATACAGATATTTTAATCATACATATTCAATCACAGAATGAATTGTTTGAATAGAACTAGCACCTAAATACAGATTAATCATCTGAACCACAAAATGGCGGCGCTGTTCACTGAACCATGCTAACCAGGCTAACCTTGAACATGCCTGCTGCATGTTGCTTCTCAGCTCACTTTACAAACAGACAAATGAACAAACTACACGATATGAACTTATTCCCACCGTCTTAGTTAAGCTACGGGACATTTTGGCTCCACATTCAACTTAAGAAACACAGGGAAATAGCATACTAACTTGACCTGTGAAAAGTACAGTTTTAACTCACCAAATCCTGATTCAAAACTCAATCGAACCTCTTCCAGCAACAGGGAGATAAAATCGTCCACGTACGGAACATTAAAGCTTATACTCTTCAAACGTATTTCTGAACTTATTTGCTTGACTCCTTACTCGTTTGCGACCTCTCCTTCGCTCATCTCCCCCGATCTACCGTGCTCGCGCTGTATTGTCCCTCTCTCTCTCTCACTCACACCAGCAAGCGGCGCTGCAGTAACGTTGGGTGCTGTATTTCTTAAAGGAACAGTACATAAATTAAACAAGTAAAACCAACAGTGTAAACCACCATTCTGAGAGTTATGTTTAACCTTTGATTTGTTTAAGGTTCTATTAACCTGGGTTACATGTTGGTACTGGCACACCTGTCCATGTGTTGGTACTGGCACACCTGTCTGAGTTAGTTTAAGTCTTAATCTTAACACACTTGGTTCTTTGTGTCATCAGATGGTGAGTGTGTATCAGTTGTATCCACACTCCTGCTTCCTGTACCTGGGCAGCATTCTGGTGGACGAATATGGGATGGAGGAGGGTTGCAGACAGGGACTGCTCGACATGTTACAGGTAAATACACACCTGTAGAACAGGTAAACGCACCAACACACAGTTTCTTTATTCATGAGAAACACTAACTTACTCGTCATGATGACCTCCCCTTCCTCCAGGCTCTGTGTCTGCCGACTTTCCAGCTGTTGGAGCAGCAGAATGGTCTGAGGAATCATCCTGACACCGTGGACGACCTGTTCAGACTGGCCACCAGGTGAGTCTGCTCGTTCACCTGAACACATTTATCGACTGCGGTTTGATTCAGGAACTTCCTAGACCTGTACATGTGCCTGTAGATGTACAGGTCCCTGAACATGTGACTGATATATATATATATCCGTTTAGGTTTGTCCAAAGGAGTCCCGTCACTTTACTCAGCAGCAGCATTATCGTTCACATCATCCAGTGCGCAATCGCTGCGACCTCATTGGACCACCGAGACGCCAACTGCAGCGTTATGAAGTTTGTCCGAGACCTCATCCACACCGGAGTCGCCAACGACGTGAGTCAGCAATTACAACGTGATTCAAGCTACTTTAAAACTACGCTGATGACAACAGACAGAATAAAGACCAACTTTAAGTTCTGTCCTCTTTTTGCACCAAAAACATGATTATAATGTCTGTCCTCTATTCAATTCAGCTTATTCTAGAGCCAGAACAGAGACAAGTCCTTTATCAGCACTAAGGTCTAACAAGACCAGAGACAAGTCCTTTATCAGCACTAAGGTCTAACAAGACCAGAGACAAGTCCTTTATCAGCACTAAGGTCTAACAAGACCAGAACACAGACAAGTCCTTTATCAGCACTAAGGTCTAACAAGACCAGAACAGAGACAAGTCCTTTATCAGAGCCATTTGAAGTCTCTCTTGAGCAGGAACAGGATTACGTGTCCTCTCATTACGTGTCCTCATTACGTGTCCTCTCATTACGTGTCCTCTCATTACGTGTCCTCATTACGTGTCCTCTCATTACGTGTCCTCTCATTACGTGTCCTCATTACGTGTCCTCTCATTACGTGTCCTCTCATTACGTGTCCTCTCATTACGTGTCCTCTCATTGCGTGTCCTCATTACGTGTCCTCATTACGTGTCCTCATTACGTGTCCTCTCATTGCATGTCCTCTCATTGCATGTCCTCTCATTGCGTGTCCTCATTGCGTGTCCTCTCATTGCGTGTCCTCTCATTACGTGTCCTCTCATTGCGTGTCCTCTCATTGCGTGTCCTCATTACGTGTCCTCATTACGTGTCCTCATTACGTGTCCTCTCATTGCATGTCCTCTCATTGCATGTCCTCTCATTGCGTGTCCTCATTGCGTGTCCTCTCATTGCGTGTCCTCTCATTACGTGTCCTCTCATTGCGTGTCCTCTCATTGCGTGTCCTCATTACGTGTCCTCTCATTGCGTGTCCTCATTACGTGTCCTCTCATTACGTGTCCTCTCATTACGTGTCCTCTCATTGCGTGTCCTCATTACGTGTCCTCATTACGTGTCCTCTCATTACGTGTCCTCTCATTGCATGTCCTCTCATTGCATGTCCTCTCATTGCGTGTCCTCATTACGTGTCCTCATTACGTGTCCTCTCATTACGTGTCCTCTCATTGCGTGTCCTCATTGCGTGTCCTCATTACGTGTCCTCATTACGTGTCCTCATTACGTGTCCTCATTACGTGTCCTCTCATTGCGTGTCCTCTCATTACGTGTCCTCATTACGTGTCCTCATTACGTGTCCTCTCATTACGTGTCCTCTCATTGCATGTCCTCTCATTGCATGTCCTCTCATTGCGTGTCCTCATTGCGTGTCCTCTCATTACGTGTCCTCATTACGTGTCCTCTCATTGCGTGTCCTCTCATTGCGTGTCCTCATTACGTGTCCTCTCATTGCGTGTCCTCATTACGTGTCCTCTCATTGCGTGTCCTCATTACGTGTCCTCTCATTGCGTGTCCTCTCATTACGTGTCCTCTCATTGCGTGTCCTCTCATTGCGTGTCCTCTCATTGCGTGTCCTCTCATTGCGTGTCCTCTCATTACGTGTCCTCTCATTGCGTGTCCTCTCATTGCGTGTCCTCTCATTACGTGTCCTCTCATTGCGTGTCCTCTCATTGCGTGTCCTCTCATTACGTGTCCTCTCATTACGTGTCCTCTCATTGCGTGTCCTCTCATTACGTGTCCTCTCATTGCGTGTCCTCTCATTGCGTGTCCTCTCATTACGTGTCCTCTCATTACGTGTCCTCTCATTGCGTGTCCTCTCATTGCGTGTCCTCTCATTGCGCGTCCTCTCATTGCGTGTCCTCTCATTGCGTGTCCTCTCATTGCGTGTCCTCATTGCGTGTCCTCATTACGTGTCCTCTCATTGCGTGTCCTCATTACGTGTCCTCTCTCTGCAGCATGAAGAGAGCTTTGAGGTGAGGAAGCAGCTGATTGGTCAGGCCATGGAGCAGAACGGCCAGCAGCTCATCACTCAGCTGATGCACTCGTGTTGTTTCTGCCTGCCTCCCTACACGTTGCCGGACGTGGCCGAGGTGCTGTGGGAGGTCATGGTGTTCGACAGACCTGTGAGTATGAAGAGTGCCAGCTGGTCGGTGTGTCGCTGCTCGTTCCTCAGGTGCGATTAAACTCTGTCTTCTGTTTCAGACATTTTGCCGCTGGCTAGAAAATGCTCTGAAAGGTTTACCAAAGGAGACGTCAGGAGGAGCTGTGACCGTCACTCACAAACAGCTGACTGACTTCCACAAGCAGGTCACCAGGTGAGACCAGCAACACCTCCATACTCGTATTGGTTTCTTTTCATGACTAAATAAGTGCTAAAATAAATTAAGAGCAGGATAAGAATGCATTTATATATTTTTTATGTGTCAAATTGTGTCTTAGAATCAGAATCAGAATCAGAAAAACTTTATTTATCCCCGAGGGGTAATTAAGAAGGCAAAGAGGCGGCATATAAAGAGATTAAGAAACAAATAAAGAAATTAAGAAACAAACAATAATGGATGAAGACAAGGATAGGAAAGAATTATACACACACGCAAAGATGAGGAGGTTCTATGATAAATAAAAGGTGCAGGTGAATGATAAGGTGCAAGTAAATATAAGTGAAAAAAATAAAAATACAGTTATGTATTTAAATAATAAATAGTAAAGAATAAACAAATAAATATATACACATATGTTAAAATATATAAAATATATACATATACATATGTTAAAATGTTAAAATATGTTAAAATATGTTAAAATAAATAAATATGTTAAAAGGCAACAGTAATGTTTACAACCGCAATGACACGATATAAAGTCATTAATATCTCATGTAAAATAAATGTAGAAAGAATGAACAATTGAACCACAAAGTTAGTTTGAGCTTGTTTGTCTCTGACAGTGGTGTGTTGAACATTATGGGATGTTTGTGTCAGCATCAGACGGGTATCTGTTGAGACTTGTTGACTAAAACCTCAGCCAGCTCAGACAAATCCAGTCAGAGTTGTAGCTTAAAACGATTCAACCTGCACAGCTAACGGTAACTAGCCCTCCTCCACTCGAACACAGATGTGTTGTTCAGTGTTGCGTTAGCTAACGTGCAGGAAGTCAGCTTCATGCGTCTCTTCCTCTCCTCAGTGCTGAGGAGTGTAAACAGGTGTGCTGGGCCATCAGAGAGTTCACCAGACTGTTCCGATAGCTGCAACCTCCACACGACACCAGGTAACCAGTCACTCAGTAACCAGTCACTCAACACCAGGTAACCAGTCACTCAGTAACCAGTCACTCTACACCAGGTAACCAGTCACTCAGTAACCAGTTACTCAACACCAGGTAACCAGTCACTCAGTAACCAGTCACTCAACACCAGGTAACCAGTCACTCAGTAACCAGTCACACAACACCAGGTAACCAGTCACTCAGTAACCAGTCACACAACACCAGGTAACCAGTCACTCAGTAACCAGTCACTCTACACAAGGTAACCAGTCACTCAGTAACCAGTCACTCAACACCAGGTAACCAGTCACTCAGTAACCAGTCACACAACACCAGGTAACCAGTCACTCAGTAACCAGTCACACAACACCAGGTAACCAGTCACTCAGTAACCAGTCACACAACACCAGGTAACCAGTCACTCAGTAACCAGTCACTCTGTAACCAGTCACTCAACACCAGTCTCTCAACACCAGGTAACTAGTCTCTCAGTAACCAGTCACTCGACATGCAGTCACTCAACACCAGTCTCTCAACACCAGGTAACCAGTCACTCAGTAACCAGTCACACAACACCAGGTAACCAGTCTCTCAGTAACCAGTCACTCTGTAACCAGTCACTCAACACCAGTCACTCAACACAGGTAACCAGTCTCTCAGTAACCAGTCACACAACACCCGGTAACCAGTCACACAACACCCGGTAACCAGTCACACAACACCAGGTAACCAGTCACACAACACCAGGTAACCAGTCACACAACACCAGGTAACCAGTCTCTCAGTAACCAGTCACTCAACACCAGGTAACCAGTCTCTCAGTAACCAGTCACTCAACACCAGGTAACCAGTCTCTCAGTAACCAGTCACACAACACCAGGTAACCAGTCTCTCAGTAACCAGTCACTCAACACCAGGTAACCAGTCTCTCAGTAACCAGTCACACAACACCAGGTAACCAGTCACTCAGTAACCAGTCACTCAACACCAGGTAACCAGTCTCTCAGTAACCAGTCACACAACACCAGGTAACCAGTCTCTCAGTAACCAGTCACACAACACCAGGTAACCAGTCTCTCAGTAACCAGTCACTCAACACCAGGTAACCAGTCTCTCAGTAACCAGTCACTCAACACCAGGTAACCAGTCTCTCAGTAACCAGTCACTCAACACCAGGTAACCAGTCTCTCAGTAACCAGTCACGCAACACCAGGTAACCAGTCTCTCAGTAACCAGTCTCTCAGTAACCAGTCTCTCAGTAACCAGTCACTCAGTAACCAGTCACTCAACACCAGGTAACCAGTCTCTCAGTAACCAGTCTCTCAGTAACCAGTCTCTCAGTAACCAGTCTCTCGACACCAGTCTCTCAGTAACCAGTCACTCAACACCAGGTAACTAGTCTCTCAGTAACCAGTCACTCGACATGCAGTCTCTCAACACCAGTCTCTCAACACCAGTCTCTCAACACCAGGTAACCAGTCACTCAGTAACCAGTCACACAACACCAGGTAACCAGTCTCTCAGTAACCAGTCTCTCAATAACCAGGCTCTCAGTAACCAGTCACACAACACCAGGAAACCAGTCTCTCAGTAACCAGTCACTCAACAACAGGTAACCAGTCTCTCAGTAACCAGTCTCTCAGTAACCAGTCACTCAACACCAGGTAACATGGAGGACACAAGGTGTGACAGGTAACATGGAGGACACAAGGTGTGACAGGTAACATGGAGGACACAAGGTGTGACAGGTAACATGGAGGACACAAGGTGTGACAGGTAACATGGAGGACACAAGGTGTGACGGGTAACATGGAGGACACAAGGTGTGACGGGTAACATGGAGGACACAAGGTGTGACAGGTAACATGGAGGACAGGTGTTCAGCAGCGGTTGTCTTCTCTCTTTCAGGTTAAATCTTTTGTTGACCAACATTCAGAGGTGACGGCAAAAAGCTGCGACTGCAGACAAGGATCCAAAGGGACGAGATGAAGATGATGAAGATGGAGGAGGGACTTTGAATGTGAAATGGGACAAATAACTCTGAAGGACTGGCAGAGTGAGTCCTCCACCCCGACCTCACCTGACCACACCTGCAGCAGGTGTCAGGTGGGCGGGGTCGGGGCCAGAAGGTTCAGGTGGGCGGGGTCCAGCAGGTGGGCGGGGTCAGGACTAGGAGGAGTTCACTAAGTGAACTGGTGGATCAGTCCTGTTGGATCTTCATCAGTAATCAATTGTAGGACGTGCCTGGCCAACAGTTTTTAAGAGAAGATTTATTTTTGGGACTTTGGTCGTGATGTTTTTTGTCCGTGCCATACACAGAGCCAAAAGATTTCCCATGATGCTCTTGGCTGAGTGGCTGCCGTAGAGGCTTAATGCTGGAGGATTTGGCGTCACCTTTGACCTTTTTAACTTTGGTTGACTTTTAGTTGTTTTTCCACAAAGTGAGACAGAGTGAACTCTGGGTAATGAGACGGAGAGACTGACACCATGACATCATCGGTGATGTAGCCTTGTTGTAAACAATAAACAAAAAACAACTGAAACAACAAATCTGTCTGCCTTAGTGTTTTACTGGTCTGGATGTGTCTCACTGTCTCCGCTGTGTTTAAAGGTCCAGGTAAGAGCAGCTTCCAGGTGTCTGTCTCATTCATCAGTACCTGTAGGCTCCGCCCTCATGTATTGATTGACAGCTCCTGTATTGGACCCAGGTACTGCTCCCGGACACATGAATAAGTGTTGATCCGCGTGACGTCGTCTGATCGGCGTAACATTAATCTGTGACCTTTCAGTTGCTTTCCACCAGTGAAGAACCACGAAGAGAACCTGGTTCCTTCACTCGGTAACCCGACACGATGTCACTGTGATGTCATCGTTGCAGCGTCTGCTGGGAGTTCTGGACCAACTGCTTCCTGTTTGTCACCTGAAACTGAACCAGACTGACTGGTTTCATCTGTGGAGGTAAAACCTTTTAAAGGTGACCCAGATGAATGAACTATGAACGTCTTCCAGCAGGAGGCGCTAGATCAGGGTGTTCATGAAGCATCAACCTCTTTCAATGTTTACCAGCAACTGATTTTCATTAACGATGAATCTAAATGATGTATTACACTGTATTACGGGTTAATACAGGTTAATACAGTGTACTGTAATGCACTGTATTTTATTATTATTAACCTGTAATTAGGGCTGCAACAACGAATCGATAAAATCGATAAAAATCGATTATCAAAAGTGTTGGCAACGAATTTCATTATCGATTCGTTGTGTCGCGCGATTATTACGCCGGCAATAAGTCGCGGAGAAGAAAAAAAGAGCGGAGCAGAGCAACTGGCCGGCCAGCGTTTCTGAGATTGGAGTGAGACACGAGAAAAGCTGAGGTTGTGATCTTCTCAAAAATAGAAGATCTTTGACAAGTCGAGTCTTGGCCAATCAGCGTCTTCATGTTCCTCCAACTTGTTTTTAATGGAAGCTAGTCAGCTTGCTATCGCGTTAGCTAACGTGTTTGGGTTGTGTATTGTCGTTAAAGTTACGTTATGTTCCGTTACAGTTCAGTCTTGCTTGTAAAAAACCGTAACGTGATGAAACATGCCGTCACCCCCCGGTCTGGTTCAGTTCACCAGTCACTCGTTAACGTTAAACCGGCTCACCGGAGGATCTGGCTGCAGGTTTTTTTAATTTTTTTACTCAAAGTAGAATGAAGCAAATCACGTCGTTGGGCTTAGCCAACAACGTGACGTCGTGGTCATAAGAGACCCAGAATGAAGGAGTTTAAGGAAGAGGACGCTCTATATGGAGCAGTACAGCTTCCCTCTGTCCAGTATTTCATACATATTGATAAAGCAGGGTATGTAAATGCAGCCTCTGGAGGGATCAATTACAGTAAAAAGGGCTCACATTTGGCAGATGTAAAGCATACATGTGTATGTTTTTAGTGTTAGTCCATTTTGTTGTTTTAATGAACAGCTCAGGGATGTTCAAGGAGCAACCTGTTGGTGCTTTCTGAAGATGTTTTGCACTGTCACTTCTGTTTTTGAATAAAGGGTTGGAAATGAACGCTTTTTTGATAAAAACATTTTTTTAACAGATTAATCGATTATTAAAATAATCGTTAGTTGCAGCCCTACCTGTAATACACTATTACAGTGTATTTACCTGTAATGCAGTGTATTACAGGTTAATACACTGTAATAGTATATTAACCTGTAATACACTATTACAGGTTAATACACTGTAATACACTAATACAGTGTATTACAGGTTAATAATAATTTCAATTTTTCAATTTATATAGTGCTGTTCTAGATACACAAAGACGCTTTACATTATGGACAAGAGACAATGACAAATGGAACAGAACAAAAATGAAAGACAAAGCAAATAAAAAGGACATTTTTGTGACAAAGAAAGAAAGGAAAGAAAACTGGAGAAGCTGAGGGTCATAGTGGAGGATGGGTGCAGGGTTTAATAATACAGTGTAGTACTGTGTGTTACTGTGGATATTGTTATTCCGTGTAATACACTATTAGAGTATTACAATGCTACAGTGCAATACTGTATAATGTGTTTGTGTAATACTGGGTATTATAGAGTAATACAATGTATTCCCCAGTAAGTAAAAAGGTAAAAACAACATCAGATATATGAAAGAATACTGCAGTGGTGTTTATTGGTAAACTTACTGTTTTACGGTCATTGAACATGTCGGAGGTTTGTAAGTCCAACGTTAACAATACTTCTAGCATAGAAGTATCGTATACTACTAGTCTAACGTTAACAATACTTCTAGCAATACTTCTAACAATACTTCTATGCTAGAAGTATTGTTAACGTTAGACTAGTAGTATACGATACTTCTAGCATAGAAGTATTGTTAACGTTAGACTAGTAGTATACAATACTTCTAGCATAGAAGTATTGTATACTACTAGTCTAACGTTACCAGTACTTCTATAACACTGAAC
>NC_136608.1:19184258-19239258 GCF_910589615.1 Taurulus bubalis | reverse complement strand
TGTTCAGGGTTTAACCACAGAACCTGTTCCACCGTCAGCCAACAGGTGTGGCATCGTCCAGGTGAAACAACAGAACAGATTTTATCCTCCTTTAATCATCTAAGAGTTAGAAGAGCTCCACAGTTTCAATATTCATGAGTTTGTTTTCTCCCAGCAGAATAGAGCTTAAACTCTACTGAGTGTCTGGGATTCAGTGTTCAAGAGCTCCTCAAACCACCATCGGCTCAGTTCTCTGAACCAAACACCACATTGTGTCAGAGATCAAGAGAATCAGAACCAGCGAGCGGGCCGGTGCCACCATACTAAGATGGACTTCTCAGTATCTCATCATCACAAGAAGAAACCACTCGGAGGGCAGAGGTGCTACTCACGTGGGACGCTGCTCAGCAGGTCGTACTTGCAAGGTTGCTGGTTCTGGATGTCCCCCATGCTGCTGGCCTCCATTAGTGCTGGCGCAGGGGGAGTGGACGCTGGCAGAGAATTCAGGTCTTGGAGTCCGTTAGACAGTCCTGCAGGATGGACGAAGCTCCCCTGAACCCGAAGCTCAGAGGTCATCGGACACATATCATACGCTGCCTCTGAATGCGCTGGGAAGGAGCTGAAGGAGGGGGCGTCACTGATCCTGGGGTCTGATGAGACATGACATCCTCATCTGGTGCGTTTTAATATGCTCATAAAACACCTGAAACATGTGACTTCACTGGAGAGATTAAAACAGATTGATGAGGTCTACTGGTTTTCTCCAGGAACCAACTCCTACTGATCACATGACACTAGTCTCCTCTGCTCCTGGACCTACACTTGTCTCTGGTCAGAAGGAGGACTCTCATTGGCCGGTGGCCGTGGGGTCAGTCCTGATTGGTCGGGCAGATGTGTCATGACTTTGCAATGTTTACTTTGACGTGTCCTAACACAGAAATGTAAATAAGGAGTTGGGTCAGAGGCGGAGATCTGCCAGTGAACAGAGGAGGAGGAAGAGGATGGACTGGAAACCGTCTACCAGAGAAACACAGAGGGGTCTTCAGGAATCAGTTTCCATTGATCTGTCAGTTAGTATTGTCTCAATGTCCGGAGACAAAGACGATATAAATTATGTTAAATATTCGCTACAACACAATCTGCAAAGATGTTTCCAGAATGGATTTAGTGCTGGTCTAGAGTCAGTCTCTCCGGTTCAAAGATCAGAATGAGAACCAGAGGAACCAGGACGCGGGGCCTTCAGGGTCCTCGTGGTCCTGAAGGCCTCGTGTCGTGGTGAAGTGGTACTTACTGATGCTGAGGTCCATCAGATTGGGCATCTGAGAATAAAACACATGGTGGTCGTCAGTCAGCTGACAAAAGTGTTGAGTGGTTGTGTTTGTTACATGTGGTCTTCCTCACCTCCTCATCATCATCTTCATCAGCCCCATCTGAGAAAGGAAACAGATCACAGACAATGAGATGAAGATAAAAACTTTGAATGACGTTCATCCATTATGAAAATACACCGACGCAGAGAGGAACCGAAAGTCCTTCCTTCCCGCTGCTGTCAGGCTGCATAACAAGCTGAGCTCTCAGTAAACCACGAACACTAGCACACAGAAACACTTTAATTTCATTCATCTGGTGCAATATATAACACATTTAAATACTTTCCTATACTGTTTTTACTCCCTCTGTATATGTAATATTGCTGTTGTAGTCTTCCTTACTGTTTATTTATATTACTTGCTTGTTTTACTAACCATGTGTCTCTGTGTGCGCTGCTGCTGTAATCCTGCAACTTCCCCACTGACTAATAAAGGATTATCTTAATGATCAGAAGACCACCGGAGGAGCCAGGGATTGAACCACCGGTCTTCTGATGAGACCGAGCCCCTCACTAGGCAAACTGGGATCAAACTCTTTTAAACTGAGGTCATCAGATGTTTTATGATGTAAAACCTAAAGGTCTTGCCCTCAGTGTCTAATGATGATGATGATGATGACGACGACGAAGTCCTCACCTGTGTTCCCGCTCTGCTCACAGACTTCGTAGATCTTGTACGGTTGAAGCGGAGTTTCTTTCGTGCCGTCGTATTTCAGCTGAAACTCTCTGCTTTTGTTCAGAGCACAGCGAAGGTTCGCTTTCCACTTGGCCGGCTCCGGTTCATCCACGCCTTCCTGGTATTTACCCGTCTCCAGAGCCCACGCCTGCAAGACACAGAGAAGGGCTGACACACAGAGACCACGACAAATGGACCAACAGCTGATATAACCTGTCTGTTGTTGTGATACGTGTCTGTACACAAACAAACAAACAGCTGATATAACCTGTCTGTTGTTGTGATACGTGTCTGTACACAAACAAACAAACAGCTGATATAACCTGTCTGTTGTTATGTTACTTGTCTGTACACAAACAAACAAACAGCTGATATAACCTGTCTGTTGTTATGTTACTTGTCTGTACACAAACAAACAAACAGCTGATATAACCTGTCTGTTGTTATGTTACGTGTCTGTACACAAACAAACAAACAGCTGATATAACCTGTCTGTTGTTATGTTACGTGTCTGTACACAAACAAACAGCTGATATAACCTGTCTGTTGTTGTGTTACATGTCTGTACACAAACAAACAAACAGCTGATATAACCTGTCTGTTGTTGTGATACGTGTCTGTACACAAACAAACAAACAGCTGATATAACCTGTCTGTTGTTGTGATACGTGTCTGTACACAAACAAACAAACAGCTGATATAACCTGTCTGTTGTTGTGATACGTGTCTGTACACAAACAAACAAACAGCTGATATAACCTGTCTGTTGTTGTGATACGTGTCTGTACACAAACAAACAAACAGCTGATATAACCTGTCTGTTGTTATGTTACGTGTCTGTACACAAACAAACAAACAGAGCTCAAAGTCAAACTGCTCTTCTGTCAGCAACAGAGATGAGAAATGAAAGTAGAAGCAGTGACATCAGCAGTTACCAGTGAAGGAGGAAGTGACATCAGCAGTTACCAGTGAAGGAGGAAGTGACATCAGCAGTTACCAGTGAAGGAGGAAGTGACATCAGCAGTTACCAGTGAGGGAGGAAGTGACATCAGCAGTTACCAGTGAGGGAGGAAGTGACATCAGCAGTTACCAGTGAGGGAGGAAGTGACATCAGCAGTTACCAGTGAAGGAGGAAGTGACATCAGCAGTTACCAGTGAGGGAGGAAGTGACATCAGCAGTTACCAGTGAAGGAGGAAGTGACATCAGCAGTAACCAGTGAAGGAGGAAGTGACATCAGCAGTAACCAGTGAAGGAGGAAGTGACATCAGCAGTTACCAGTGAGGGAGGAAGTGACATCAGCAGTTACCAGTGAGGGAGGAAGTGACATCAGCAGTTACCAGTGAAGGAGGAAGTGACATCAGCAGTAACCAGTGAAGGATGAAGTGACATCAGCAGTTACCAGTGAAGGAGGAAGTGACATCAGCAGTTACCAGTGAAGGAGGTGTGTTAGGTTACTGTATTAATATTAATAATACTGAACCGATGGTTCAGAATGTTATGATAATGTATTAATATCCATATAGACGTACAGACCTTGAAGATGGTGTTCTCCTCCTCAGAGGAGGGCATGTGGCGGGTCGCGTGCTTCCAGGGGATCTGGAAGAGTCTCTGCTCTGAGCTGAGCCACTGCAGACCGGGATACCTGCCGCTGTTCACCTGGGCCAACAACCAGGGCTTCAGACGGACCCTCCGGGGCTGCACGCTCATGGTGGGAGCACTGGTGGGAGCACTGGTGGGAGCACTGGTGGGAGCACTGGGAGCACTGGGAGCACTGGTGGGAGCACTGGTGGGAGCACTGGTGGGAGCACTGGGAACACTGGTGGGAGCACTTGTGGGAGCACTGGTGGGAGCACTGGGAACACTGGTGGGAGCACTGGGAACACTGGGAGCACTGGGAGCACTGGTGGGTGCACTGGCAGCACTGGTGGGAGCACTGGTGGGAGCACTACTGGGAGCACTGGTGGGTGCACTGGGAGCACTGGTGGGAGCACTGGTGGGAGCACTACTGGGAGCACTGGTGGGTGCACTGGGAGCACTGGTGGGAGCACTGGTGGGTGCACTGGTGGGAGCACTGGCAGCAAATGCTGGAACCTACCCCTGTGGTAACAACAGGTAGGGTAGACATACATATAAACCCACTTCTGGTGTTTAGAATAACAGGAACTAAACGCCATTACTCTGATTTCTTCATGATTTGTTCCTTAAAAATTTCGGGGAGTCACAAGATCATGATCTCTGATCTGATCTCTGATCTCAGATCAGAGATCAGATCACTTGAAGTTAAACCACAAAGCGTGTCATGACGAGATCTGGCGGCTTCCTGGAGAGGATAGGGCGCGTGTGCGTGTGCGCGCTCCTGTGTTTTGTGATTGTAACTATGTACTCACCTGGTCTCGGTCCCGGTGCTGTCTCGGTCCCGGTGCTGTCTCGGTCCTGATCCTGGCTCCGGTCCCGGTGACCCTCCGCTCCGCAGTTCGTTAACCAGGAACCAACTAAAGTTCAGCGCAAAGTCAATGGCGCAAGGAGAAGTACTACTTCCGGTCCGGGACACACAATAAAAGCTTCAGTCGGTGAAGCTTTAAGAACACCGGAAGTAAGACGCGTTGGTCCGGAAGGATCCGTGAGGGTTTGGTTCTGTCCCGCTGTCACGTGGAGGGTTTGAGTCTCTCAGACATGTTGGTCCTCTATGACCCTTTAGTCAGTCAGCATCACATGCAGACTGACTAAGGGAATTACCCACAATGCATAGCAATGTGACGTTAAACACGCAGTTACCATGGAAGCATGGAGACATAAACAAAGAGACACATGATGAAATGCATTTACACTACAACATTACGGATTAAAGAACATAAAAACACATGAAATCTGAGGAATGCAAGCAGAAAATATTCATAATATTTATTTACATTCAAACAAATCAGTGAATAAAAAGTATAAAATAAATACACATTTGTACACAATATGTTGTATGTAGTCACGTGATGTTGCAGCAAAGTGCTGCCACTCATATTCACACCATCAAGCCTGAAGCCTCTCAACACTTAGAGGAGATCAGGTTTCAAGGTTCAGGTCTGAGGGTTCAGGTCTGAGGGGTCAGGGTTCAGGTCTGAGGGTTCAGGTCTGAGGGGTCAGGTCTGAGGGGTCAGGGTTCAGGTCTGAGGGGTCAGGGTTCAGGTCTGAGGGTTCAGGTCTGAGGGTTCAAGGTTCAGGTCTGAGGGGTCAGGTCTGAGGGGTCAGGGTTCAGGTCTGAGGGTTCAGGTCTGAGGGTTCAAGGTTCAGGTCTGAGGGGTCAGGTCTGAGGGGTCAGGGTTCAGGTCTGAGGGTTCAGGTCTGAGGGTTCAGGGTTCAGGTCTGAGGGTTCAGGTCTGAGGGGTCAGGTCTGAGGGGTCAGGTCTGAGGGGTCAGGGTTCAGGTCTGAGGGGTCAGGGTTCAGGTCTGAGGGTTCAGGTCTGAGGGTTCAAGGTTCAGGTCTGAGGGGTCAGGTCTGAGGGGTCAGGGTTCAGGTCTGAGGGTTCAGGGATCAGGTCTGAGGGTTCAGGTCTGAGGGGTCAGGTCTGAGGGGTCAGGGTTCAGGTATGAGGGGTCAGGGTTCAGGTCTGAGGGGTCAGGGTTCAGGTCTGAGGGTTCAGGTCTGAGGGTTCAGGTCTGAGGGTTCAGGTCTGAGGGTTCAAGGTTCAGGTCTGAGGGGTCAGGTCTGAGGGGTCAGGGTTCAGGTCTGAGGGTTCAGGGATCAGGTCTGAGGGTTCAGGGATCAGGTCTGAGGGTTCAGGTCTGAGGGGTCAGGGTTCAGGTCTGAGGGTTCAGGGATCAGGTCTGAGGGTTCAGGTCTGAGGGGTCAGGTCTGAGGGGTCAGGGTTTAGGTCTGAGGGTTCAGGGATCAGGTCTGAGGGTTCAGGTCTGAGGGGTCAGGTCTGAGGGGTCAGGGTTTAGGTCTGAGGGTTCAAGGTTCAGGTCTGAGGGTTCAAGGTTCAGGTCTGAGGGTTCAGGGTTCAGGTCTGAGGGTTCAGGTCTGAGGGTTCAAGGTTCAGGTCTGAGGGTTCAGGTCTTAGAGATAGAGTAAGGAGATGAGTTTCCTCTGTAGGACTCTTAGAGATAGAGTAAGGAGATGAGTTTCCTCTGTAGGACTCTTAGAGATAGAGTAAGGAGATGAGTTTCCTCTGTAGGACTCTTAGAGACAGAGTAAGGAGATGAGTTTCCTCTGTTGGACTCTTAGAGATAGAGTAAGGAGATGAGTTTCCTCTGTAGGACTCTTAGAGATAGAGTAAGGAGATGAGTTTCCTCTGTAGGACTCTTAGAGATAGAGTAAGGAGATGAGTTTCCTCTGTTGGACTCTTAGAGATAGAGTAAGGAGATGAGTTTCCTCTGTAGGACTCTTAGAGATAGAGTAAGGAGATGAGTTTCCTCTGTAGGACTCTTAGAGATAGAGTAAGGAGATGAGTTTCCTCTGTAGGGCTCTTAGAGACAGAGTAAGGAGATGAGTTTCCTCTGTTGGACTCTTAGAGATAGAGTAAGGAGATGAGTTTCCTCTGTAGGACTCTTAGAGATAGAGTAAGGAGATGAGTTTCCTCTGTAGGACTCTTAGAGATAGAGTAAGGAGATGAGTTTCCTCTGTAGGACTCTTAGAGACAGAGTAAGGAGATGAGTTTCCTCTGTAGGACTCTTAGAGATAGAGTAAGGAGATGAGTTTCCTCTGTAGGACTCTTAGAGATAGAGGAAGGAGATGAGTTTCCTCTGTAGGACTCTTAGAGATAGAGTAAGGAGATGAGTTTCCTCTGTTGAACTCTTAGAGACAGAGTAAGGAGATGAGTTTCCTCTGTTGGACTCTTAGAGATAGAGTAAGGAGATGAGTTTCCTCTGTAGGACTCTTAGAGATAGAGTAAGGAGATGAGTTTCCTCTGTAGGACTCTTAGAGATAGAGTAAGGAGATGAGTTTCCTCTGTAGAGGGACGTCTGGGTCGGCCTGCTGCCACCGCGACCCCGGACTAAGCGGATGAAAATAGATGGATGGATGGGCACTAGACTCACTTTGTATAAACTTTGTATTAATATAAACTTTATAGTTTTTGCTTTAGGAGTTTTCTAATATTCACTCTTCTGATTATATGTTTTTAATATACACTGTAAAGATAGATGAAGTAAATAAAGATATGTACAGATTAAACCCTGTATATGTAAATTCTATGGTTGTGTGTGTGTGTGTGTGTGTATACATATATAAACCTTCAGACTGTATATAAACATATATAAACCTTTAGTATATGAAGATATATAAATCTGTATGTAAAGATATTTAAACCTTTAGACTGTACATAAAGATATTTAGAAATAGAGACCTGTATTGATGACTGTATATAACGATATATATATACATATATATGTATATATACATATATATATATATACACACACACACCTTTAGACTGTATATAAAAATATATAGAGAGAAATACCTGTATATAAAGATATACATACATAGAGATAAATAAAATACCTGTATATAAAGATATATAGAGATAAATACCTGTGTATGAAGATATATATAGAGATAAATACCTGTATATAAAGATGTAGAGAGATAAATACCTGTATATAAAGTGTATTGATGTGACCATGAACTGTATATAATGATATATAGAGATAAATACCTGTATATAAAGATATATAGAGATTAAAACCTGTATATAAAGATATATATATATATAGATAAATACCTGTATATAAAGATATATAGAGATAAATACCTGTACATAAAGATAGATATATAGAGATAAATACCTGTATATAAAGATATATACATAGAGATAAATACCTGTGTATAAAGATATATAGAGATAAATACCTGTATATAATGATATATAGAGATAAACACCTGTATGTAAAGATATATATATAGAGATATATACCTGTGTATAAATATATATAGAGATAAATACCTGTATATAATGATATATAGAGATAAACACCTGTATGTAAAGATATATATATATATATAGAGAGATATATACCTGTGTATAAATATATATAGAGATAAATACCTGTATATAAATATATATATATATATATATATATATATATATATATAAATAAATAAATATAGATAAATACCTGTATATAAAGATATATATAAATATAGATAAATATTGACCACGGACTGTATATAATGATATTTAGAGATAAATACCTGTATATGAAGATATATAGAGATAAATACCTGTATATGATATATAGAGATAAATACCTGTATATAAAGATATATAGAGATAAATACCTGTATATGATATATAGAGATAAATACCTGTATATAAAGATATATAGAGATAAATACCTGTATATAAAGATATACAGATAAATACCTGTATATAATGATATATAGAGATAAATACCTATACATAAAGATATATAGATAAATACCTCTATATAAAGATATATAGATAAATACCTGTAAATAAAGATATATAGAGATAACTACCTGTATATAAAGATATATAGAGAGAGAGAGAAATACCTGTATAAAGTGTATTGATGTGACCACGGACTGTATATAATGATATATAGAGATAAATACCTGTATATAAAGATATATATAGAGATAAATACCTGTATATAAAGAGATATATATAGAGAGAAATACCTGTATAAAGCATAAAATGCATTGATGTGACCACAGACTTTATATAACGATAAAGAAAGTGTGTGAATATAAACACACATTTAGTTTTGTAGCAAAGATTTATTCTGAGTTTCAAAAATGGATTTGAATAACATCTTGGTTTTCATTTCTAAAGGTGGAAAAAGAAAAAGAAATTCTTATATCGCTTTCCAGAATATCAAAATGCAAAATCATATTTTCCAAACTGTAAAGATTTTAACATGTATCTGGTTTATAAGGTCCCGATACCTCCATATTGATCAGAAACCAGTGTTGGATCAATAAGCTGATTGCTGTGTTGAAGTGACTCATTTTTGAATTTGAAAGGCATCATCTGGCTCTTTGTAAACACAAGAATACATATGTTCTGAATCGTTGATGATTAAAATACTGGTGTCTGACACCGATCGGCCCGAAACCCGATCCATCAATTCATATCGGTCCCATATCAATATCAGTATTGGTTCCATATCCGTATTGTTTGTCCCAAACACAGAATAGTTACTGGAAACAAGACGACGTTGTTTCTCTGAAGAACCACAGAGGAACTTTTTCTGTGAGCAGCCGTCTGGAGACGAGAGATGTCAACACTTTAGAGAAGTTGCTGCTCTGTGATTGGCTGCAGGGAGGAGTCTGATTGATCTGTTTCTGCTCGCTGATTGGCTGCAGGGAGGAGTCTGATTGATCTGTTTCTGCTCGCTGATTGGCTGCAGGGAGGAGTCTGATTGATCTGTTTCTGCTCGCTGATTGGCTGCAGGGAGGAGTCTGATTGATCTATTTCTGCTCGCTGAGTGGCTGGAGGGAGGAGTCTGATTGATCTATTTCTGCTCTGTGATTGGCTGCAGAGACATGGCTGCAGAGACAAAAACAGATCACCAGGCCATCATTCTGTAGGGGTCATCTGAATCCTGCAATGTCTCCTCTGATTGGCCGGTTTTCATGTGATCCTTAAACGTCTCTTCTGATTGGCCGGTTTTCATGTGATCCTTTAACGTGTCTTCTGATTGGCCGGTTTTCATGAGGTCCTTTAACGTGTCTTCTGATTGGCCGGTTTTCATGAGTTCCTTTAACGTGTCTTCTGATTGGCCGGACTGGCCACCGTCTCTACCGTCACGCGATCTGAGGCTTTCTGCTCTTTCTATGATAGGAAGCAGATCAGAGTGAAACCTTCCGTCAGGATCACTGATGATGTGTGATGATGATGATGATGATGAGGACGGAGGAGGAAGCAGAGAGTGTTTCTTGGTGTAGACTCCCGGTCGGCCTTGGGAACCTTCTGACTCGTGTCCATGAGCCAACGCTCTGGTTCTGTATGAAGATTCATCCCCTGAGCTCACCTGTCAATCACAAATGTATTTATCTTAAATTAAAATGACTTCTCTGCGTTCAGATCCAATACAATGTATTTATTTATTATAGTTTATACCACTGTGCATCACAAGGGACATTTTAGTTGTTTTGTTTGTGCTGTTAATTGTTTAATATTAGTTTCTCAGCTCCTAGAATACAGTAAGTCTATAAGAAACAGCATGAAATCATAAACGATATGATATCAATGCCTCATGATCCTGAATGTTGAAAACAAAGTTCAAGACGATGAAGGCGAGAAACAGAAACACAGGAAGTTCCCACTGACTGTCATGACATCAAACGCACCTTGAAACCTCAGAAGAGAAAAAGTATTTAATATCTTTTGAATATAAAGATGTAAACCAACAACTATTAATATTATTATTAATACAATTAGTACATCATCACCTTTCAGATGAAGTTATTAAATAAATATAGATTCCACTCATAAGGCGGAGAAACGTAATGTAAATGACGCATTAAAGAGAAATGCTGCAGATTTCAAAGCTTTTTTTATTTCCAAAATATTTTGTCTTTCAGGTGAGTGGAAAGAAAACGTCCTAAATAACCATTTAGGTGGTTATTTTAGTAGATTGTTTGTTTGTTCTCCTCAATTCACCACAGGTTTATTAAAGCATTAAATAAAGACTCTTTCCATATTTCAACATGTCAGTAATACACTGGAGAAGTTAATTAATGATATCTATTAAATACAATTCATTGTAAAGTTTCAATCATCTCGTCAGGTGTTTAGTTCTCACCACGTTGGGAAGTTTTCCTGCCGCCGTGTGATCGTCAGGATTTCTCAGTACTTGTCTTCTCTTCATGGTCCGAAGCAGCAGGAACACAACAGCTGATAGAACCAACAGCAGAACCACCGCTGTGATTCCTCCTGCCAGCCTGCTGTCCACATCTCCAAACATCTGCTGCTCAGTGAACGCACCACGAGGAACTGCAGAGAGGAGAGTCAGTGTCAGTGAACGCACCGCGAGGAACTACAGAGAGGAGAGTCAGTGAACGCACCATGAGGAACTACAGAGGAGAGTCAGTTTCAGTGAACGCACCACGAGGGACTACAAAGAAGACCGTATTGGTGTCAATGAACGCACCACGAGGGACTACAAAGAAGACCGTATTGGTGTCAGTGAACGCACCACGAGGGACTACAAAGAAGATAGAGTCAGTGTCAGTGAACGCATCACTAGGGACTACAAAGAAGACAGAGTCAGTGTCAGTGAACGCATCACTAGGGACTACAAAGAAGACAGAGTCAGTGTCAGTGAACGCATCACTACCACTACATGCTGTCACTCACCTGATTGTCCTCTCTGCAGGACTTCAATGTCCACTGAAGCTAAAGCTTCTTCCCCGGATTCTTCATCTCTGGCTACAACCTGCATATATAACAATATATAAATAATAAGTCATTTATATATACACACACAGTACATTATAATACCGATGATAATAATAATAATGATACATTGCATGGACCTTAACTACTCAATTACCTGATAACAAACAGCATTTAACAGAAGCTCAGTTCAAACTTTAATAATGTATTCCACAAAGGTCAGTAATGTGTTAAGTTCATCTTTCTCTTTGACCTATAACCTCTGAGTCTCTAATCTTTAAAATAGGTAACAATATTAAAATAAAAACGCTTTATCAATTAACGTTTTTCATAAATCAGTTCAACCCTTCAATTGTCCCCTATTGTATTCCCATAAGGCACATTAATGCACTGATAATACTAATAATTCTCTCTAAAGCACAGGGGGAGGACCAGATGCTCGAGTCCTGCAGATTAGAACCATATTCGCTCAATGAGTTTTAAAGTAAGCACATCACATGATCAAGCTAAGGCTTCTGGGAAATGTAGGTCTCAACAGGGACGGTTCTCCGTACTCCGTCCGTCCATGTAGACTGGTGTGGTTACTGGAACGGGTCAGAAGAGGAGCAGAGGGGTGGAGGTCTTTCCAAGTCTGAAGGTTGTTGGTGTGACAGACCTTTGAGTAAGATCTGTGTGTCGTCTGCCTACAGGTAGAGCAGCAGGTGTGACAGACCTTTGAGTAAGATCTGTGTGTCGTCTACCTACAGGTAGAGCAGCAGGTGTGACAGACCTTTGAGTAAAAGCTGTGTGTCGTCTGCGTACAGGCGAAGCAGCAGGTGTGACAGACCTTTGAGAAAGAGCTGTGTGTCGTCTGCCTCAGCTTCATCCCATTGAAGCCGGCCTGTGTCAGACCTGGTGGTTGTCTGATGAAGATCTGCGTTTAGCCCTAACCTGAACCCTGGCCCAGATAGCGGGCTGCACAGCCTGCTGATTGGCTGGAGGTTACAACGTGGGGAAATATCAACCTATACATTGTTTTGGAGCAAATTGTTCCATATTGTACCTTTTTACAGGAAGACCCACCTGTAGTATGTGTCTGTCGAAAGCATGCAGTTGGTCCGTTCTGGCGATCAGAACCCCTCCCTTGGTGACTTGGTACAGTCCAGATGGAGGAAGGATGGAGTAGTGGATGTTTGGGTTTAGGCTCTGTGATTGGACAGCAGTGATAACTCATCTGCTTTCAGACAGGAAAATCAGGTAAACCAGCAGGTGTTCTTACATCAGAGAAGTCGCGGTCTGATGCTTGGATCTGTAACACCTGGTTCCCGTAGGTGGTGACGATGGAGGCCGGGCTTGAGTTCTGAATAAGGAAACCTTTAAAGGTGGTTCTGTTGAAGACCGGAGGGAATGTGTTCTCACTGAGAACCCGGATCAGAACCGAAACCACACTGTACTTAAGCCGGTCGTCCTCCTGACACACCTACAGAGGCAGATACAAGGACAGGTAGATCAGACCGTTTGTTCTGTCTTGAATATGAGAGATGAAATGTAAACAGGAAGTAGCATTACCATGACACTGAGTGTGAAGTTTGCCTCCTGGCGCTGGTGGGTCACAGCTCTGGTGAGCTGGATATCACCAGTCCTGTTGTTGATCACGAACCTGCCCTGATCCCCACCTACTGACACATGTAGATGTTGAAGTTGTGTAGCATGTAAAAGAATGCCGCTTCTGTATAATAAATGGTTTTCTTTTTTAGTAATACACAACATATTTGATGATTCATTAAAACCATTGATAACGTGATTAAAAGGCGGCACAGTTAGTTTGTTAAAACAGATTGTGAACTACATGTCAAACTCTGACCTGACAGGATGCTGTAGATCAGACTGGTGTTGATTCCTCTGTCTCCATCCTCTGCTCTGATTGGACCAGGAGAAAACTCCAGAACTGCGTCCTGAAACATTAATGGATGTAAACAGAAAACAACTATATCTATATACAGTACACATTAATGGATGTAAACAGAAAACAAGTATATATACTTACAGTACACAATAATGGATGCAAACAGAAAACAAGTATATATACTTACAGTACACAATAATGGATGCAAACAGAAAACAAGTATATATACTTACAGTACACAATAATGGATGCAAACAGAAAACAAGTATATCTATATACAGTACACATTAATGGATGTAAACAGAAAACAAGTATATATTCTTAGAGTACACATTAATGGATGTAAACAGAAAACAAGTATATATTCTTAGAGTACACATTAATGGATGTAAACAGAAAACAAGTATATATACTTACAGTATGTGTCCCCGGCTTTCAGATGTTGTTTTTTTACCTGGTGTGGTTAATTTACCTGCTGTTTCTGTGTTTGTTTGTTTGTTTGTTTGTTTACCTGCTGTTTCTGTGTTTGCTTGTTTGTTTACATGCTGTTTCTGTGTTTGCTTGTTTGTTTACCTGCTGTTTCTGTGTTTGCTTGTTTGTTTACATGCTGTTTCTGTGTTTGCTTGTTTGTTTACATGCTGTTTCTGTGTTTGTTTGTTTGTTTGTTTACCTGCTGTTTCTGTGTTTGCTTGTTTGTTTAACTGCTGCTTCTGTGTTTGCTTGTTTTTTTACATGCTGTTTCTGTGTTTGTTTGTTTACCTGCTGTTTCTGTGTTTGTTTACCTGCTGTTTCTGTGTTTGTTTACATGCTGTTTCTGTGTTTGCTTGTTTGTTTACCTGGTGTTTCTGTGTGATGTTGGTGGTGTAGGTGGGGTTCATGCAGACGGGAACACCTGGAGAGACAGGTGTGCATGGCAGGAAGTGAGGATACTGGTCATCTCCGTCCTCGACGTTCACCTTCAGAACAGCAGAAGTGTTTGACTTCTCCACAGTGTTCGCTTCCTGTTCATTTGACAAACAAAGACAGCAGGCCCTTTTTCAGAAAGCAGGTTTAAAAAACTCTGAGTTATCTAACCCTGAACTCTGAGTTATCTAACCCTGAACTCTGAGTTTTAACCATGGCAACAGTTAAATGAAAGGCAAGTAAACTAACTCAGAGTTTTCACTAAACCGGCTTTCTGAAATAGGTCCAGAGACAGTCATTTTCCTATTTATGTTTAAAAAAATCTGGATCAGAAACAATTTGTTGCTCAGTATGTTTGCACAAACAAGAAATTTGGCTCTGTCACATATGTGAACATGATGACCAAACAAACTATTTCAGAGTCATTAAAAAAATCAGTCTGTTATTAAATATATATTCATGTCACAGTGTTGGTTTGGATTAATATCACTTTACTGTCAACTTTAAACCTTCCAAAGCGTAAAGTTAAACATACAGGACGTTAATGATGAAAACACATGACAATCGGTTCTAACCTTTAAAGGGTGAACACACTGGATGGCCCCACGCATCAAACTATGCCGCTCCACTACGCTCGCAGTAAACCAGGGTGAACATGTGCGTATGGCTGAGTGTTACCTGGGCCCAGATGATCACCTGCAGCTGGGTTCTGGTCTCGTAGTCCAGAGGTTTGTTCAGAACTATGTTCCCACTGTTCGGTAGATCAATCCTGAAGAACTCTGCGTCCCCCTGCAGGTAGCGGGGTAAAGGTGAGTTCATAAAGACAGACACAGCATGCACAGACGTGTGTGGACATCTTACCGATGATTGATCAATGATGTAACTGATCATGTCTCCATCTGCATCCATGGCCTTAGCAGTGAAAACCACAGAGTTCACTGCTGTCAGCTGCAAACAAATGAATTATAGGTAACAATCCTGTTAATATACGTCATCATATATAAGTATCAGTTTAACAGACTGCATCATATATAAGAATGATGTTAACAAATGTCATTATATATACATATATATGAGTTTACTCTAGTTGTACTGGGTCTGTTGTTTACTGGGTCTGTGGTCTGGTTGTACTGGGTCTGTGATCTGGTTGTACTGGGTCTGTGGTCTGGTTGTACTGGGTCTGTTGTCTGGTTGTACTGGGTCTGTTGTTTACTGGGTCTGTGGTCTGGTTGTACTGGGTCTGTGATCTGGTTGTACTGGGTCTGTGGTCTGGTTGTACTGGGTCTGTGATCTAGTTTTACTGAGTCTGTGGTCTGGTTGTACTGGGTCTGTGATCTAGTTGTACTGGGTCTGTGGTACCAGTGGACTCGATTGTTTTTACCTCGCTGATTGTGAGCGGTTGAATCGTCTCCTTCACAAAGTTTGGTCTGTTGTCGTTTTCATTCAGAATCTCCAGCAGGATCCGGTTCTTACTCTGGGGACACGAACAGAACCTGATCAGGATCCGGTTCTTACTCTGGGGACATGAATAGAACCTGATTGATGACCTTTGATCAGCTCACCTGGATGACGCCGTCCTCGTAACAGGTGAGCTCTGCTATCAGCACTGATCCCAGAACCTGAGAGACAAACCCACATTTGAGACTGAAGCGGACTCTAGAGGTGAGATGAACTTCAGTTAAAAGGTGTACCTCTCGGTCCAGGACTCTGGAGGCGGAGGTGTTCAGTCGGATGGTTCGTCCCTCTAAGTAGAACCAGTCGGCGTTGTCTCCGGTCAGACACAGGCGCACGGTGGCTCCAGGTTCTGTGGTGATGCTGAGGCTGGAGATGATCTGACCCACTGGACTGTTCTCTCTGACCGCCGCCAAGATGTCCGACCCGCCCAGACACAGGCTGGCTGAGGACCAGGGACAGAATACACACACATATATATATATATATATATATATATATATACATATAGTTGAACTGGGCTGGCTGAGGACCAGGCACAGAATACACATATATACATATAGTTGTAATGGGCTGGCTGAGGACCAGGCACAGAATATAAAGTAGCCTCCAGTATGACGCTGCAGTTTAATTAGATAAGCTCCTTTGTGTCCAGACTGGTGGTCCATGGTCCAGACTGGTGGTCCATGGTCCAGACTGGTGGTCCGTGGTCCAGACTGGTGGTCCATGGTCCAGACTGGTGGTCCGTGGTCCAGACTGGTGGTCCATGGTCCAGACTGGTGATCCATGGTCCAGACTGGTGGTCCATGGTCCAGACTGGTGGTCCATGGTACAGACTGGTTGTCCGTGGTCCAGACTGGTGGTCCATGATCCAGACTGGTGGTCCATGGTACAGACTTGTGGTCCATGGTACAGACTGGTTTTCAGTGGCAAAGAAATGACACTTGAAAGGCCAAAATGCTTCGACACGACACGCGGATATGGACCTCTGGCTTCAGGCTGGTTGTGGTGGTTCCTGATGACAGACGTCAGCTGATGTGACAAAATGTGATCGTTTACTTTGACTTGTCGTGTGGACTTCCTGCTGTTAACACTGTAGGAGGTCTGATAGAGTTCCTCTCAGTGACTTGAAGAACAGGTGGAACAAAGTTTAGTAAGGAGACATTACTTATCCCTAAGTAACTAATCCTAACCCTAACCCTATACAAATATTGAACTTACAAACACAATGTATGTAGCTTGTGTTTAGAGTGGAGAGAGAAATAGTACATTGATGGTGTTAGTCCTCTTTAGAACGTGGTGCACTTGAGCCTCGTGTGGCCAAGATGAGCATTACAACAACAAACACCTGCTCGTCCTCTCTCAGTGGAGCTACCTCATCTCTACTGCATCGTTTATAGAGATGACACCTTGAGGACCCGGGGAACAAAGGACTTTGTACTAGTACGACACTCAGCCCCAGTTTAATGAAGCTCTTCCTGACTCTTCTGACTGGGAACTGTGGACACCGAGACGTTTTCCTCTGTTATAATGTTTTATGAACTAAATGATTGATCAGTTCAAAAGAGAATTGTTCGTTGCAGAACTAGAAAACAAATCCACAGGCTGGTTTCTGATTAATTAATTCATAATTGATTAATAACCAACCAGCATGTCTGCCTCAGAGGTTGTTATCAGTTATTATTTATTATTAATGATGATGAAGTCTGAGGGGTATTCATGGAGATGTTTTAGGGAAATAAATAGAATGTCATTGTAACTTAGACTCGGTGTTCTTACCTGAAACAACGTGGTACGATAACCTGAGAGCCACCTGCCACAGCAGCAGCCTGCAGGGCCTCAGCATCTTCCTCCTCCTCCTCTTCCTCCTCCTCCTGCAAACATCACTCAGTCAATGGTACAGCTTTTATCAGACCAGAATAGCATCGCAAAGATGGACTTAACACAGCGCTCTAAAGGTAGCATTATGAAATATTCCTTGTATTTTGATGCAAATGCAATCTTCACAGCATTGAAGTCTGTATATGTATATAAATAATATAATATGTATATATTCATATATTTATATAATAATGAAGACATACATAACCGTTTATTCTCATGATATCATTTCCTTATATACATTATATATATATATATATATATATATATTTATATATATTTCCTCATGTTTACTTATATATATATATATGTACTTATATATATATTAATAATAATGAACAGACTCACCTCTCAGTCGGTGTCTCCTGCTCTCATGATATCATCGCCTCATGTTTACATATATATATATAGACTAATAATGATGAACAGACTCACCTCTCAGTCGGTGTCTCCTGCTCTCATGATGTCATCGCCTCATGTTTACATATATATATATAAATATTATTATATTAATATTATAAAAGTTTCTCTATGGTTCAGTGTTTCCCGTCAGAGAGAACAGAGGCGTTGTGTCTCTGTTGCTGTGAGAGATTATCTGAGGTCTTAGAGAGCTTAATGAGCAGCAGAAGTAGGCCAACATGCTGCTACTCATACTAATACTAATACTACTCTAATATACTGTTGAGTGTCCGAGGGAAAATATGAAAGTAAAAAGGTCTAACTATTATAACCGTATAATCATTTTCTTTTTCTATATAACCATTTGAATATATATATATATATATATATATATATATATATATATATATATATATATATATATATATATATGCTATTTGGTTTATATTTCCATTATAGTTTGTGATTAGAACACATAAAATTCATAGGACGCTATAAGTTGCTATGTTATATACTCTTTTTGAATGAGATGTGTTAAATGTTCTCTCCTTTGTTAAAGAGCATGCATTGGCAGTATTACCAAATAAGGTAGTGAAACCTCCTCTGTCCAACTCTGGTGACAGGATGACTTATGTACTCTGGTGTATAAAAGAGGGGGTAGGAATGCATATTTTTTGGGGGGTGCCTGACAATTCTGTGCAGGAGTAGAGAAGAGAGAAGAGGTGTTCACTCACCAGCTCTAAACTTAACCCTTTCTCTTAGTTACTTAATATGCATCTTTACTAGAAAAGGAGAAAAATCAGATTGGACCTGTCCCAGCCCTTAAGGGTTGGGACAGGTCTCCAGCTTTAGAGTCTGGAAGAAACTTCTGCTATCAGGAGGGGGGTGCCTGGCAATTCTGTGCAGGAGTAGACAAGAGAGAAGAGGTGTTCACTCACCAGCTCTAAAAAAACTTAACCCCTTCTCTTAGTTACTTGTGACTTTTAAACTGTTTGATTGAATTTAATTTTTTGTATGTAAGATAAACTTTGAATAAAAACTTAGCCTTACCTTTTGGAAGGGACTGAAACCAAACCAAAGGTTCTGGTTCTTTAAAACAATTTAAACCCTCTTTCCCTGTCCATCCACCGTGAGATACAGAAGTGACGACTGAATCTACCAAAGAGACTTAAGGTAAGTATCTTTGGGTGAAGACTTTTGCAGTGTTTGTCATAATGATGAGATGGTGTCAATAGGTAGAGAGAAGGTATAGACGATATACGTACTCGCTTGATAAGGGTTGAGAGAAGTTACAACCTACCGCAGGGGACCTAGAGCGCAAGCTGTAAAACACCCTCGACAAAACCTATAACTTAATTCGAAAATAACACAAAAACCTAACGATATAGCACGGGGTGAGATAAAAGACCGAAGGCGTTATTCCAATATCGGATGAGGATTATCATTTCCTCCGGGATCACTAGGATAATAGGCCACGGAGTGCCACCGAGTTAGGTGTGAGGTCTTGCCTTCTTGCGTAATGTCTGCTTAACGTCTGTAATGCATGTGTAACACTGTGTAACGTATTTTTAACGTCTGCGTAACGTATGTGTAACGCCTGTAATGCTGCGTTACGTCTGTAATGTCTGCGTAACGTCTGCTTAACGTCTGTAACGTCTGCTTAACGTCTGTAATGTCAGCGTAACGTCTGCATAACTTCTGTAATGTCTGCGTAACGTCTGTAACGTCTGCGCAACGTCTGCATAATGTCTGTAATGTCTGCGTAACGTCTGTAACGTCTGCTTAACGTCTGTAATGTCTGCGTAACGTCTGTAACGTCTGCTTAACGTCTGTAATGTCTGCGTAACGTCTGTAACGTCTGCTTAACGTCTGTAATGTCTGCGTAACGTCTGTAACGTCTGCGCAACGTCTGCATAATGTCTGTAATGTCTGTGTAACGTCTGTAGCGTCTGCTTAACGTCTGTAATGTCTGCGTATCGTCTGCGTAATGTCTGTATTGTCAGCGTAACATCTGCGTAATGTCTGCGTAACGTCTGTGTAACGTCTGTAACGTATGTGTAGCGTCTGCGTAACATCTGCGTAACGTCTGAAATGTCTGCGTAACGTCTGAGACGTCTTCGCAATGTCTGTAATGTCTGTGTAACATCTGCATAACGTCTGCGTAACATCTGTAACGTCTGCACAACGTCTGTAATGTCTGCGCAACATCTGTAACGTCTGCTCAACGTCTGCGTAACGTCTGCGTAACGTCTGCGTAACGTCTGCGTGACTTCTGCGTAACTTCTATGAATTATGAATAACTATATGGATGTTACCTGCTAAACCTACCTGGAGGCTACTTACCTTCACGTGACAGTCGATGAATGAAGCAGTAACCTTTGACCTCTTGTATCCTAATGTTGGAGGTTCATCATCTCAGCTTCATCATGAACACTCAACATGATAATGAACTATCAGTAAGAGAAAGCAGCAGAAAAGTTATTTTATTAATCTATAAGTCTCATCAATTATTCATTCAGATCTGTGTTTACATCCAAACTGTATTTAATTATTTTAAATAATAGAATCTATGATGTTACTGGAGCCATGAAAACACACACACACACACACACACACACACACACACACACACACACACACACACACACACACACATACAGATATATAGATAATCCTGAATCAGTTTTTCTAATCAGAAAACACAGAAGAAAGCTTTTTTTATGTTTTATTATTATTTGAGGAGGTGTGAGGACATTATGATCTAATAACTTTTAATTGACCAAACATTAGTCATTAGTCACATGATCACAAGACAAGATGCTGTTAACTCGTCCTGATTGGACCGATAACAACAATAATCACACTCTTGGCACTAAACGGTCGGATGTGTTGGTCGGTCAGATGTGGGCGTGTCCTCTGACATCACTTCCCGGGTCCTGAACGATCAGAAGTGGGCGTGTCCTCTGACATCACTTCCCGGTTCATGAACGATCAGAAGTGGGCGTGTCCTCTGACATCACTTGCCGGGTCCTGAACTAGAAGAAGTCAAGTCTCCGGCTCGTTCGTCTCCTCCGGACTGAAGACGGTCACCCAACTCACTCAGAACACAAGTACTCAGAAAACAACGTGGAGTATGAAAGAACAACGCCCTGAAAGATCAATACACCAGTTACTACTTAGTACAACAGTTACTACACCAGTTACTACACCAGTTACTACTTAGTACAACAGTTACTACACCAGTTACTACTTAGTACACCAGTTACTACAACAGCTACTACACTAGTACATCAGTTACTACACCAGTTACTACTTAGTACAACAGTAAATACACCTACTGTATTGTGTATATTGTTGTTCAATGTTGTGTAATGTTGTTTTTATTGTTGTGTGTGTATTATTGTGTGTATTGTTGTGTAATGTGTGTATTGCTGTGTACTGTGTGTACACACAAAGATACACAAACACAGACAGACACAAACACACACACACACAGAAACATACACAGACACACACACACAAACACACACAGACACACGCACATACACATACACACACACAGACACACACACAGACACACACACACACATGCACACACACAAACACACACATGCACAGACACACAGACACACACACACAAACACACTCAAACACACACAGACACACGCACATACACACACACATACACACACAGACACACACAGACACACACAAACACACACACAGACACACACACACACGCACACAGACACACACACACAGACACACACACGCACAGACACACACACACAGACACACACACGCACACACAGACACACACAGACACACACACACACACACACGCACACACACTCCTACCTTGTGACGTTTCCCACCGTGTTGTTAGAGTGAAAAGTGTCCGTGTTCAGGTCATCAGGTCTGCAGGCAGGAATCATCTTCATCATCTTCATCATCATCATCACTATCATTATGATTCATAACTTTCTCCTTCTATCTTCTGATATTCTCACCTGTTGAGAGAAGGAGAAAGAGGACGAGCAGAGACGGAAACCACCATCACCACCACCATCATCTTCATCATCTTCTTCTTCACCACCAGAGACCACGAAGCAGCCTGAACAGCCTTCATCCTCCTCATCATCATCATGATCTTCACGGGAAACGCCACAGAATTTATAGTCAGCCTGAAGGTCAGAGCCTGAAGGTCACAGCCAGCGGCCCTCCTACGCCTCCACAGACAAATATATACATAAGATAAGATAACCCTTTATTAGTCCTGCAGTGGAGAAATTACAGGATTACAGAAGCATTGCTCACAATAGAGACACATAGTAAAACAATCAAATAATATAAATACAATAACAATAAACAGTAGAACAGTTGTAAAAACAGTAAGAGAAGAATACAGTAGCAATTTTAAATTAAATATACAGACGGAATAAGAGTATATAAAAGTGTATTTAAATTTGTATTTAAATGTATTTATATTGCACCAGGTGAATGCAATTGAAGTGTCCAAGTGTCCAAAGTGATTAAGTGTTTGTGGTTTACTGAGAGCTCAGTGTGTTGTGCAGCCTGACAGCAGCAGGAAGGAAGGACTTGCGGGTCCTCTGCCTCAGACACCGGGGTGAATCAGCCTGAAGGAGCTGTGCAGCGCTGCAGAGTCCTGCATGGGGTGGGAGGCGTGGTTCATCAGGGATGAGAGCTTAGCATCATCCTCCTGTCCCCCACCTCCACAGTATCCAGAGGACACCCAGCACACTGCTGGCCTTCCTCACTAGCTTGTTTAGTCTCCTTCTGTCAGCTGCCGTGATGCTGCTGCACCAGAAGACTCCATAGTAGATGGCTGATGCCACCACAGACTCAAAGAAGTCACAGGAGCTCCCTGCACCCCAAAAGACCCCAGTATACTCAGCAGAAAGAGTCTGCTCTGTCCCTTTTTATAAAGTGCATGTGCATGGTCAGTCCAGTCCAGTTTATTGTTCATTGTTTATTGTAAGTAAACACCCAGGTACTTGTAATGCTGTGTTCACACCGGACGCGGCGCGAATTTGCGGCGCGACCAGATTACATGTAAAGTCAATCCACAGACGCGCTGCGACGCGAATTGGCGATTTATTCGCGCCGCGGCGAGATCGACGCGTTTGAGGCAGCGCGAACAGAACGTTTGACCTGGGGCGAACAAAGCGAAGGACGCGGCGCAAATTCGCGTGAGTTGAATTCTCCCAACTCTGGCGGAGAAATCGCGTGACGCAAAGTTGCGGCAGCCAATCAGCGTTGAGAATCAGCGTTGAGAAGCTCCGCCCGTCACCACCGCCGTCTCCCCGTTTCTGAATGAAACTGCTGCTGCTCCGCCTGAACCAGCGCTGACAGCGGCTTGATTGAGACGCTGTTGTGGGACTACGGATAATATTATGAACCCAGACACCATGGAGTTTGATGTTCCGACATATGTGGAGTTTACACAAAAAGTATGAAGCAGAACTGGTGGTTATTTCCATGGTGGATGGCATAATCGGTATCGTTTTACGGAGATACGCGAGACGCTGTTCCTGGAGGAGTCGGTGAAATTCACCGAGCTGTGTGCGGCTACGGATGATGTTATGAACCCAAATACGAGGGCGTTTCATGTTCCGACATGTTTGGGACTTCCACAACAATTATAAAGCAGAACTAGTGGTTATTTATTCCATGGTCGATAGCGGAAATGAAAGCTTCGTCGCTTGTCTCTCACAGAGGCAAGCAACAGAGCTAAGCCACGCCCCCTTCACGCCGCAATTTTTCGCGTTTGGTGTGAACACCCTCGTTTCACTCACGCGAGTAAACTTCTGCGGTGGACGCGGGCGAAATTTCGCGCCGCTTCCAGTGTGAACACGGCATAAGACTTCACAATCTCAATGTCCAGTCCCTGGATGCTCATCGGTATCGTAGGAGAGCGTTTACCCCGGCGGAAGTCCACCACCAGCTCCTTGTTCTTACTGGAGTTTATCTGAAGCGGTTCCGCCGGCACCATCCTAAAAAGTCCTGATTTAGTTCTCTGTATTCCCTGTCATCATCGCCGGAGATGAGGCCGACGATTGCAGAGTCGTCAGAGAACCTTTGCAGGTGGCACTTAGCAGAGTTATGTTTGAAGTCCGAGGTCTAAATGGAGAAGAAGAATGGAACCAAAACGGTTCCTTGTGAGGCCCCCGTGCTGCAGGAACCCCAATCTGACTCACACTCCCGTATCCGCACATACTGTGGACGGTTGGTGAGGTGGTCCAGGATCCATGCAGTGAGGTGGTCCAGGATCCAGCTGGTCCTTTGGAAGCAAAGGCTGGATGGTGTTGAAGGCACTGGACATCTTATTACAGAGACTAGATCAGTCGATTGGTATTAAAGGTACAGCACTAAGCTGGTTAAAGTCGTATTTATCAGATCGATCTCAGTTTGTATTTGTAAACGATGAGGCCTCGGTTACCACTGCCGTTCGCCATGGAGTTCCACAAGGTTCTGTGCTTGGACCAATTTTATTCACCTTATATATGCTTCCTTTAGGCAATATTATCAGAAAACACTCCATAAACTTTCACTGCTATGCCGATGATACTCAACTATATCTGTTGATCAAGCCAGATGAAATCCACCAGGTCGCTAAACTTCAAGCGTGTCTTAAAGACATCAAAACCTGGATGACCTGCAACTTCCTGCTGCTGAACTCGGACAAGACTGAAGTTATTTTACTCGGACCAGAACACCTCAGAAATCAAGTATCTGATGATATGGTTTCTCTGGATGGCCTCGCTCTGGCATCTACCACCACCGTAAGGAATCTCTGAGTTATTTTTGACCAGGACCTGTCCTTTGGCTCTCACGTGAAACAGATCTCAAGGACCGCCTTCTTTCACCTACGGAACATCTCAAAGAAGAGATTCTCAACGCGATGCAGAAACATTGATCCACGCATTTTTACCCTAACCCTTTACCCCAAGACTGGATTACTGTAACTCTGTATTGTCAAAAAAATCCCTTGGGTCTCTCCAGTTGATCCAGAATGCTGCAGCTCGTGTACTCACGAGGACGCTGAAGACAGATCACATTACTCCTGTACTAGCTGCTCTCCACTGGCTTCCTGTAAGATTGAGAATCATATTTAAAATCCTTCTCCTTACCTACAAAGCCTTAACTGGTGATGCACCATCATATCTTAAAGACCTTATAGTGCCATATTACCCCACTAGAGAGCTTGTAGTACCATATTACCCACTAGAGAGCTCATAGTACCATATTACCCCACTAGAGAGCTTGTAGTACCATATTACCCCACTAGAGAGCTCATAGTACCATATTACCCCACTAGAGAGCTTGTAGTACCATATTACTACACTAGAGCATTACGCTCATTGAATGCAGGGTTACTTGTGGTTCCCAGAGTCTTAAAAGTAGGTTGGTAGCAGAGCTTTCAGTTATCGGGCTCCTTTTCTGTGGAATCAGTTCCCACTTTCAGTCTGGGGGGCAGACAGTCACCTCATTTAAGAGTAGACTGAAGACTTTCCTCTTTGATAGCGCTTATACTTAGGGCTGTTTCAGGCTTATAGTTAGGGCTGTTTCAGGTTTGCCTTGGTCCAGCCCCTAGATATGCTGCTATAGGCCTAGACTGCTGGGGGACATCTTAGGATACACTGCGCTCCTCCTCTCCTCTTCTTTCTCTCTTTCTGGATAAATTATTGTTTCTTCAATGCACATTGCTAACTCTACTTTCTTTTTCCATGGATTCGTGGCTGCCTGGAACCAGGCCTGCCTGCTGCCATGGCCCTGCTGATGCCCCTCCTCTCTACCTCCTTCTGCTTCATGGATCGTGGCTATCTGGATCATGGTCCATGCCTACTACTCATTATATGAATAATTTCTGTCATATTCATGTAATGTGCTGTAACTCCGTTACGTTATTCATTCTGGTCACATGACATCTATTGCTTCTGTCCATCCGGTGTTAAGCGGTGTGTGGTGTTGAGGACCCAAATGCACAGACGCAGCAGTTCAAGTTCCTAGGGCGGACTTTATTGCGACAAAAACAAAACAAAACACAACGAATAGACACAAACAAATACCACCGGTAATGTCCAGCGAACAAAAGGGGATCCACCTCCCCTGCTCCAGAGTCGGGAGGGCAACTCTACCGCTCTTGTGAACAATGTTCCTGAAGCACGCCGGCCGGATACCGCTCCAGAGTCGGGAGGGCAACTCAACCGCTCATGTGAACAATGCTCCTGAAGCACGCCGGACGGATACCGCTCCAGAGTCGGGAGGGCAACTCCTGTAGCCAATGCTCTTGAAGCAGCAAACCAGACTGGAACTGGAACAACCCGACAAATGAGCCAGGTATGCAGTGGTCCCTAAATCACCTGCCGGTGATCAAGGCAATGCACAACAGCTGGGATGAAGGAGAGGGGCGTGGCAGTGGGCGGAAACCGGGGGTGGGGACTTACGAGCAGACAGGGAATCCAACAGTACCCCCACCTTAACGGTAGCCTCTTGGCGAACCACCGGATCTACCAGGGTTCTGTCGATGGTAGTCTCTAATGAGCCCCGGATCAAGAATCCGAGAACGGGGCACCCAGCACCGTTCCTCTGGGCCATACCCCTCCCAGTCTACCAGGTACTGATATCCCCTACCCCGCCGGCGGACATCCAGGAGGCGATTGACCGTGTAGACGGGGCCCCCCCTCAATGAGACGGGGGGGTGGAGGGGGTACAAGCGGAGGATTTAAGGGACTGGAGACAACGGGTTTGAGGAGAGAGACATGAAATACTGGGTGAATTCTCATGGAACGAGGCAGCTGAAGTTTTACCAACACCGGGTTGACGATGGAGATGATGGGATAAGGACCGACATATCTGGGGGAGAGCTTCCTACACTCGGTGCGGAGGGGGATGTCCTTGGCCGAAAGCCACACCAATTGACCAACACGGTAGTCCGGGGCTGGAACACGCCGTCGATTCGCCGATCTCCTGTTCTGCTCTGCTGTGCGAAGTAGAGCAGCCCGAGTCTCTCTCCACACGCGCCTACAACGACGGGCATTGCTTTGGACCGAAGGTACGGCAACCTCAACCTCCTGGCTGGGGAACAGGGGAGGCTGAAAACCCAAAGAGGCCTCAAATGGGGACAGCCCGGTGGCAGTAGATGTGTGGGAATTGTGGGCATACTCGACCCACGGGAGGTGACGGCTCCATGACGAGGGATTGGTGGCGGTCACACACCTGAGGATGGCCTCGAGCTCCTGGTTCATCCTCTCAGTCTGGCCATTAGTCTGTGGGTGGAATCCTGAGGAGAGGCTGGCCGTGGCGCCGAGGGTGTGACAGAAGGCCTTCCACAACTGGGACGAAAACTGAGGAGCGCGGTCCGAAACTATGTCCGCCGGGATGCCATGAAGCCTCACCACATGTAGGACTAGCAGATCGGCGGTTTCGCGGGCCGATGGAAGCTTGGGCAGGGGAATTAAGTGAGCAGCCTATGAAAACCGGTCTACAACCGTCAAAATGACGGTGTTGGTGTCAGATGGAGGGGAAGCCAGTAACGAAATCCACCCTGATATGGGACCACGGGCGTTGGGGCACAGGAAGTGGTCTGAGTAACCCCACGGAAGGTCGATGCGAAGCCTTGTTGCGGGCGCACATAGTGCAGGCCAGCACGTACGAACGCGTATCCTCCTCGAGAGACGGCCACCAAAAGATGCGGCGGAGCCAGTTTATGGTTCGGCGGATGCCCGGGTGGCCCGAGAGACGGGACTCGTGGGCCCACCGCAGGACTTGGGAACGGGCGGCCTCAGGAACAAACAGGCGGTTCGGGGGACCTCCTCCGGGGTCAGGCTGGGTGTGCTGGGCCTGACGTACCACCCTCTCAATCTCCCAGGTGACTGCACCCAGCACGCACGAGGCGGGCAGGATGGTGTCGAGAGTAGAACCTCCCTCCTCCGGAGCAAACTGACGGGAGAGTGCGTCCGGCTTGGTGTTCTTGTGCCCTGGCCGGAAGGTGATGGTGAAGTTGAAGCGTGTGAAGAACAAAGCCTACTGGGCCTGGCGGGAATTGAGGCGTCTCGCCGAATGGATATATTCCAAATTGTGGTGGTCGGTCCATACAATGAAGGGAAGCACCGATCCCTCCAGCCAGTGCCTCCACTCCTCCAAGGCTAACTTGACCGCCAACAGTTCGCGGTTGCCAACGTCATAATTCCTCTCCGCCGGGGACAATCTGCGGGAGAAGAAGGCACAAGGATGGAGCTTGGAGTCGGAAGCGAACCGCTGGGAAAGTACCGCTCCGACTCCGGTGTCCGAGGCGTCCACCTCGACGACAAACTGGCGGGTCTCGTCTGGGTGGACCAGAATCGGGGCCGAGACGAACCGATCCTTGAGGGCACGAAAGGCCCCGTCGGCCTCTGGGGTCAATGAGAAACGGACCTTGGAAGAGGTGAGTCGTGTCAGTGGTTCTGCCGTTCGGCTGTAGTTCCGGATGAACCGACGATAGAAATTGGCGAACCCCAGAAACTGCTGAAGCTTCTTTCTTGAAGTGGGCACCGGCCACTCCGCTACTGCCTTAACCTTCTCGGGGTCCTTTCTCACCTGACCCTCCTCGATAAAGACCCCCAGGAACTGCACAGATGTAACGTGAAACTCATACTTCTCAGCCTTCACGAAGAGCTGATTCTCCAACAGCCGTTGCAAAACCAGGCGAACATGGTTGGTGTGCTCCTGGGGATTCGGGGAGAAGATGAGAATATCGTCAATATACACAAACACAAAGCGGTTCAAGAAGTCGCGGAGGACATCGTTCACCAGGGCCTGAAAGACGGCAAGGGCATTAGTTAGTCCAAACGGCATAACCAAATATTCAAAGTGTCCCAGGGGTGTGTTAAAGGCCGTCTTCCATTCGTCCCCCTCGCGAATTCGGACCAGGTGGTAAGCGTTGCGGAGATCCAGCTTGGTGAATATCTTGGCTCCAGCTAGGGCTTCGAAAACAGAGGACATCAACGGCAACGGATACTTATTCTTAATAGTGATTTGATTCAAACCTCTGTAGTCGATGCAGGGACGGAGGCTCTTATCCTTCTTCGAGACGAAGAAGAAACCCGCTCCCACAGGTGATGAAGAGGGGCGTATGATTCCAGCGGCGACCGAGTCCGTGATGTACCTCTCCATAGACTCACGTTCTGGCCGGGAGAGATTATATAACCGGCTCGAGGGAAGTGGAGCGCCCGGGAGCAGGTCAATGGCACAATCGTATGGACGATGAGGGGGAAGTGAAAGAGCCCGCTCCTTGCTGAACGCCTCTCCCAAATCCACATACTCCTGAGGCACTGCGGCGAGGCCAGGACCGGTGTCAGGCCTGCTGGGAGGAATAACCTGATGGGGCAGCGCAGACCTGAGGCAGCGAGAATGACAGGCAGAACTCCAACCGGTGATCCTACCTCCAGCCCAATCAATCTGAGGATTATGCTCCCTGAGCCAGGGAAGTCCCAGAACCAAGGGTGTCTGGGGGGACGGAAACGCATAGAACCGGGTACTCTGGCTGTGATTGCCAGACACGTGCAGGGAAATTGGCTGAGTCCAGTGTGTTATCTCCGCCAGTGAACTACCATCCAATGCGCTTACCAGCAGAGTGCGCTCTAGCGCCTCCACAGGAATCCCTTGGCTCCTAATAAAGTCAGTGTCCAAAAAGTTCTGTTCAGCCCCGGAATCAATGAGGGCTGACAGGTGCACAGGGCCCGATGACAGCCTCAGGGTGGCAGGAAATAATGACCGAGACTCAGAATGGGGAATTCTCCTTGACCCACTCGCCAGCACCCCCACTCCTACTGACGAGCTCTCTCTTTTGGCCGAGCGGAGCACACGGCCCTGCGGTGTCCCGACTCCCCGCAGTACAGGCAGCTTCCTGTGCGGAGGCGTCTCTCTCTCTCCTCCGGAGAGAGGTGAATCCGCCCGAGCTGCATCGGCTCCGGTTCCAACGGGGGAGGGGCCGAGGAAGGGGAGCGGGCGCGCTCCTGGCCGTACCGTCCGACCGGGCTCGGGGGCTGAGAGCCGGGAGCGGAAGAAAACTGGCGCACCGGATTGGAAGACCGGTAGTTCCTCTCCCGACGGCGTTCCCGAATACGGCTGTCCATCCTGACTGTGAGAGCAATGAGCTCCTCTAAGGAATCCGGTTCGTCCCGGACGGCCAGTTCATCTCTCAGAAGCTCCGACAGACTGCAGCGGTATATCCCCTTCAGCGCCTCATTCCCCCAACCCGACTCCGCCGCCAGAATCTGGAAATCCACGGAGTATTCTGCTGCGCTGGTGGACCCCTGGCGGAGACTGAGCAGGCGCTGTACAACGTCCCGGGTGTACACCGGGTGGTCGAATACGCTCTCGAAAGCCTCTTTGAAGCGCTCGTAGGAGACCCGAGCAGGGCGTCTGTGGAGCCATGCCTCAGCCCAGACCAGCGCCTTACCACGTAACAAACCCACCGTATATGCCACCTTCGCATTGTCCGAGGCGTACGTGCGGGGCTGCTGGGTGAAAACAAACCGACACTGGAGCATGAACCCTCGGTACTCCCCAGACGCTCCACCATGAGGCACAGGAGAGGGAACAAAGGACTCACGGGTGCAGGCGGACTCCTCGTCCTCCGGGACCGGCTCCGCGGCGGCGGGGCGGCGCAACGAGAGGTTGTGCAACATGCCTCCGATCTCCTCCATCTGGGATCCGATGGTACGCTGGGAGTTCAGTAAGTCCTGCAACACCTGCTGGTGTTGGCCGAGGAAACCGCCCTGCGAGGCAACCGCTCCCTGTAGCTGATCTGCAGAAAGCGATGCTGCTGCAGCGGCTGGGTCCGTCATCATTGGTCGGGTTGTTCTGTTAAGCGGTGTGTGGTGTTGAGGACCCAAATGCACAGACGCAGCAGTTCAAGTTCCTAGGGCGGACTTTATTGCAACAAAAACAAAACACAACGAATAGACACAAACAAATACCACCGGTAATGTCCAGCGAACAAAAGGGGATCCACCTCCCCTGCTCCAGAGTCGGGAGGGCAACTCTACCGCTCTTGTGAACAATGTTTCTGAAGCACGCCGGCCGGATACTGCTCCAGAGTCGGGAGGGCAACTCAACCGCTCCTGTAGTCAATGCTCTTGAAGCAGCAAACCAGACTGGAACTGGAACAACCCGACAAATGAGCCAGGTATGCAGTGGTCCCTAAATCAACTGCCGGTGATCAAGGCAATGCACAACAGCTGGGATGAAGGAGAGGGGCGTGGCAGTGGGCGGAAACCGGGGGTGGGGACTTACGAGCAGACAGGGAATCCAACATCCGGGGAGAGGGATCCTCCTCTGTTGCTCTCCTGAAGGTTCTTCCTGTTTTCCCTGTGAAAGGGTTTTTACTATCTTTATTGGGGAAGTTTTTCCTGATCCGATGTGAGGTCCCGGGACAGGATGTTATGTTACAGACTGTAAAGCCCTCCCAGGATAACTTGTATTTGTGATGTTGGGCTATATAAAATTGAAATGAACTGGAGAAGTCTGAGAACAAGACTCTCACAGAGCTTCAGACTTTTCCAGGTGAGAGAGGATCTCTGCAGCAGGAAGATGACGGCTCATCCACCCCAATGCCAGACTGCTAGGCGGACTGAAGTATATATAAATACTAGTATATATGTATACAATACATAGAATATATCTCCTCCGCCTCGCACAGACAAGACACAAATGAATAATTATGGATATAAATATATATCTATATACACATATATATATATATATATATATATATATATATATATATATATATATATATATATATATATATAAATATACATATATGTATATAAATATACATATATATGTATATTCAAATACATATATTTATGGTGACAGAAAGCAGTGCAGGTTGTTCTTCGTCAGCAGACCTGAGGTCAGCATGAAGCCGCTCATCATCATCATCATCATCATCATCAGCATCAGCTGAAGGTCGCTGCTGAGCGATGAAGGTCGTCTCAATATTGACTCCTTCACTTTGTCATGGAGCGTCATGGGAACCAACTGATCTCTGGCCTTATGATGGGATGTATCCACGTACACACACAGCAACATGAAGGAGTTTGTTATTATGGGATGTATCCACACACAGTCACATAAAGGAGTTTGTTATTATGGGATGTATCCACACACAGTAACATAATGAAGCTGCTTCTTCCAGAGTCTGGAGTATGTTGTTGTTGTTTCATACAGTAACATATGTTGTTGTTGTTTCATGCAGTAACATATGTTGTTGTTTCATACAGTAACATATGTTGTTGTTGTTGTTTCATACAGTAACGTATGTTGTTGTTGTTGTTGTTGTTGTTGTTTCATACAGTAACATATGTTGTTGTTGTTTCATACAGTAACATATGTTGTTGTTGTTGTTTCATACAGTAACATATGTTGTTGTTTCATACAGTAACATATGTTGTTGTTGTTGTTGTTTCATACAGTAACATATGTTGTTGTTGTTTCATACAGTAACATATGTTGTTGTTTCATACAGTAACATATGTTATTGTTGTTTCATACAGTAACATATGTTGTTGTTTCATACAGTAACATATGTTATTGTTGTTTCATACAGAAACAGATGTTGTTGTTTCATACAGTAACATATGTTGTTGTTGTTGTTTCATACAGTAACATATGTTGTTGTTTCATACAGTAACATATGTTGTTGTTGTTTCATACAGTAACATATGTTGTTGTTGTTGTTGTTGTTGTTGTTTCATACAGTAACATGTTGTTGTTGTTGTTGTTTCATACAGTAACATATGTTGTTGTTTCATACAGTAACATATGTTGTTGTTGTTTCATACAGTAACATATGTTGTTGTTGTTGTTTCATACAGTAACATATGTTGTTGTTTCATACAGTAACATTTGTTGTTGTTGTTTCATACAGAAACATATGTTGTTGTTGTTTCATACAGTAACATATGTTGTTGTTGTTGTTTCATACAGTAACATATGTTGTTGTTGTTTCATACAGTAACATATGTTGTTGTTGTTGTTGTTGTTTCATACAGTAACATATGTTGTTGTTTCATACAGTGACATATGTTGTTGTTGTTTCATACAGTAACATATGTTGTTGTTGTTGTTTAATACAGTAACATATGTTGTTGTTTCATATAGTAACATATGTTGTTGTTGTTGTTGTTGTTGTTGTTTCATACAGAAACATATGTTGTTGTTTCATACAGTAACATATGTTGTTGTTGTTTCATACAGTAACATATGTTGTTGTTGTTGTTTCATACAGAAACATATGTTGTTGTTTCATACAGTAACATATGTTGTTGTTGTTTCATACAGTAACATATGTTGTTGTTGTTGTTTAATACAGTAACATATGTTGTTGTTTCATACAGTAACATATGTTGTTGTTGTTGTTTCATACAGTAACATATGTTGTTGTTTCATACAGTAACATATGTTGTTGTTGTTTCATACAGTAACATATGTTGTTGTTGTTGTTTAATACAGTAACATATGTTGTTGTTTCATACAGTAACATATGTTGTTGTTGTTGTTGTTTCATACAGTAACATATGTTGTTGTTGTTTCATACAGTAACATATGTTGTTGTTGTTGTTGTTTCATACAGTAACATATGTTCTTGTTTCATACAGTAACATATGTTGTTGTTGTTGTTTAATACAGTAACATATGTTGTTGTTGTTGTTTCATACAGTAACATATGTTGTTGTTGTTTCATACAGTAACATATGTTGTTGTTGTTGTTTAATACAGTAACATATGTTGTTGTTTCATACAGTAACATATGTTGTTGTTGTTTCATACAGTAACATATGTTGTTGTTTCATACAGTAACATGTTGTTGTTGTTTCATACAGTAACATATGTTGTTGTTGTTGTTTAATACAGTAACATATGTTGTTGTTTCATACAGTAACATATGTTGTTGTTGTTGTTGTTGTTGTTGTTTCATACAGAAACATATGTTGTTGTTTCATACAGTAACATATGTTGTTGTTGTTTCATACAGTAACATATGTTGTTGTTGTTGTTGTTTCATACAGTAACATATGTTGTTGTTGTTTCATACAGTAACATATGTTGTTGTTGTTGTTTCATACAGTAACATATGTTGTTGTTGTTTCATACAGAAACATATGTTGTTGTTTCATACAGTAACATATGTTGTTGTTGTTTCATACAGTAACATATGTTGTTGTTGTTTCATACAGTAACATATGTTGTTGTTTCATACAGTAACATATGTTATTGTTTCATACAGTAACATATGTTGTTGTTGTTGTTGTTGTTGTTTCATACAGTAACATATGTTGTTGTTGTTTCATACAGTAACATATGTTGTTGTTGTTGTTGTTGTTTCATACAGTAACATATGTTGTTGTTTCATACAGTAACATATGTTGTTGTTTCATACAGTAACATATGTTATTGTTGTTGTTTCATACAGTAACATATGTTATTGTTGTTGTTTTATACAGTAACATATGTTATTGTTGTTGTTTTATACAGTAACATATGTTGTTGTTGTTGTTGTTGTTTCATACAGTAACATATGTTGTTGTTGTTGTTGTTGTTTCATACAGTAACATATGTTGTTGTTGTTGTTTCATACAGTAACATATGTTATTGTTGTTGTTTTATACAGTAACATATGTTGTTGTTGTTGTTGTTGTTTCATACAGTAACATATGTTGTTGTTGTTTCATACAGTAACATATGTTGTTGTTTCATACAGTAACATATGTTGTTGTTTCATACAGTAACATATGTTGTTGTTTCATACAGTAACATATGTTGTTGTTGTTGTTTCATACAGTAACATATGTTGTTGTTGTTGTTTCATACAGTAACATATGTTGTTGTTGTTTCATACAGTAACATATGTTGTTGTTGTTTCATACAGTAACATATGTTGTTGTTTCATACAGTAACATATGTTGTTGTTGTTGTTTCATACAGTAACATATGTTGTTGTTTCATACAGTAACATATGTTGTTGTTGTTGTTTCATACAGTAACATATGTTGTTGTTGTTTCATAAAGCAACATATGTTGTTGTTGTTGTTTCATACAGTAACATATGTTGTTGTTTCATACAGTAACATATGTTGTTGTTTCATACAGTAACATAATTTATTGTTGTTGTTTCATACAGTAACATATGTTGTTGTTGTTTCATACAGCAACATATGTTGTTGTTGTTGTTGTTTCATACAGTAAAATATATTGTTGTTTCATACAGTAACATATGTTGTTGTTGTTTCATACAGTAACATATGTTGTTGTTGTTGTTTCATACAGTAACATATGTTGTTGTTTCATACAGTAACATATGTTGTTGTTGTTGTTTCATACAGTAACATATGTTGTTGTTGTTGTTTCATACAGTAACATATGTTGTTGTTGTTGTTTCATACAGTAACATATGTTGTTGTTTCATACAGTAACATATGTTGTTGTTGTTGTTGTTTCATACAGTAACATATGTTGTTGTTGTTGTTGTTTCATACAGTAACATATGTTGTTGTTGTTGTTTCATACAGTAACATATGTTGTTGTTGTTGTTTCATACAGTAACATATGTTGTTGTTGTTGTTTCATACAGCAACATATGTTGTTGTTGTTGTTGTTTCATACAGTAACATATGTTGTTGTTTCATACAGTAACATAATTTATTGTTGTTGTTTCATACAGTAACATCATTTATTGTTGTTGTTTCATACAGTAACATATGTTGTTGTTGTTTCATACAGTAACATATGTTGTTGTTGTTTCATACAGTAACATATGTTGTTGTTGTTGTTTCATACAGTAACATATGTTGTTGTTGTTGTTTCATACAGTAACATATATTGTTGTTTCATACAGTAACATATATTGTTGTTTCATACAGTAACATATGTTGTTGTTGTTTCATACAGTAACATATATTGTTGTTTCATACAGTAACATATGTTGTTGTTGTTTCATACAGTAACATATATTGTTGTTTCATACAGTAACATATGTTGTTGTTGTTTCATACAGTAACATATGTTGTTGTTGTTGTTGTTTCATACAGTAACATATGTTGTGGTTGTTTCATACAGCAACATATGTTGTTGTTGTTGTTTCATACAGTAACATATGTTGTTGTTTCATACAGTAACATATGTTGTTGTTGTTGTTTCATACAGTAACATATGTTGTTGTTGTTGTTTCATACAGTAACATATGTTGTTGTTTCATACAGTAACATATGTTGTTGTTGTTGTTTCATACAGTAACATATGTTGTTGTTGTTGTTTCATACAGTAACATATGTTGTTGTTGTTGTTTCATACAGTAACATATGTTGTTGTTTCATACAGTAACATATGTTGTTGTTGTTTCATACAGTAACATATGTTGTTGTTGTTGTTTCATACAGTAACATATGTTGTTGTTGTTGTTTCATACAGTAACATATGTTGTTGTTGTTTCATACAGTAACATATGTTGTTGTTGTTGTTGTTTCATACAGTAACATATGTTGTTGTTGTTGTTGTTTCATACAGTAACATATGTTGTTGTTTCATACAGTAACATATGTTGTTGTTGTTGTTGTTGTTGTTTCATACAGTAACATATGTTGTTGTTGTTGTTTCATACAGTAACATATGTTGTTGTTGTTTCATACAGTAACATATGTTGTTGTTTCATACAGTAACATATGTTGTTGTTTCATACAGTAACATATGTTGTTGTTGTTTCATACAGTAACATATGTTGTTGTTGTTGTTTCATACAGTAACATATGTTGTTGTTGTTTCATACAGTAACATATATTGTTGTTTCATACAGTAACATATGTTGTTGTTGTTTCATACAGTAACATATATTGTTGTTTCATACAGTAACATATGTTGTTGTTGTTTCATACAGTAACATATGTTGTTGTTGTTGTTGTTTCATACAGTAACATATGTTGTGGTTGTTTCATACAGCAACATATGTTGTTGTTGTTGTTGTTTCATACAGTAACATATGTTGTTGTTTCATACAGTAACATATGTTGTTGTTGTTGTTTCATACAGTAACATATGTTGTTGTTGTTGTTTCATACAGTAACATATGTTGTTGTTTCATACAGTAACATATGTTGTTGTTGTTGTTTCATACAGTAACATATGTTGTTGTTGTTGTTTCATACAGTAACATATGTTGTTGTTGTTGTTTCATACAGTAACATATGTTGTTGTTTCATACAGTAACATATGTTGTTGTTGTTTCATACAGTAACATATGTTGTTGTTGTTGTTTCATACAGTAACATATGTTGTTGTTGTTGTTTCATACAGTAACATATGTTGTTGTTGTTTCATACAGTAACATATGTTGTTGTTGTTGTTGTTTCATACAGTAACATATGTTGTTGTTGTTGTTGTTTCATACAGTAACATATGTTGTTGTTTCATACAGTAACATATGTTGTTGTTGTTGTTGTTGTTTCATACAGTAACATATGTTGTTGTTGTTGTTTCATACAGTAACATATGTTGTTGTTGTTTCATACAGTAACATATGTTGTTGTTTCATACAGTAACATATGTTGTTGTTTCATACAGTAACATATGTTGTTGTTGTTTCATACAGTAACATATGTTGTTGTTGTTGTTTCATACAGTAACATATGTTGTTGTTTCATACAGTAACATATGTTGTTGTTTCATACAGTAACATATGTTGTTGTTGTTGTTTCATACAGTAACATATGTTGTTGTTGTTGTTTCATACAGTAACATATGTTGTTGTTGTTGTTTCATACAGTAACATATGTTGTTGTTTCATACAGTAACATATGTTGTTGTTGTTGTTTCATACAGTAACATATGTTGTTGTTTCATACAGTAACATATGTTGTTGTTGTTGTTTCATACAGTAACATATGTTGTTGTTTCATACAGTAACATATGTTGTTGTTGTTTCATACAGTAACATATGTTGTTGTTGTTTCATACAGTAACATATGTTGTTGTTGTTTCATACAGTAACATATGTTGTTGTTTCATACAGTAACATATGTTGTTGTTGTTTCATACAGTAACATATGTTGTTGTTGTTTCATACAGTAACATATGTTGTTGTTGTTGTTTCATACAGTAACATATGTTGTTGTTGTTTCATACAGTAACATATGTTGTTGTTGTTGTTTCATACAGTAACATATGTTGTTGTTGTTTCATACAGTAACATATGTTGTTGTTGTTGTTTCATACAGTAACATATGTTGTTGTTGTTTCATACAGTAACATATGTTGTTGTTGTTTCATACAGTAACATATGTTGTTGTTGTTGTTTCATACAGTAACATATGTTGTTGTTGTTTCATACAGTAGCATATGTTGTTGTTGTTGTTTCATACAGTAACATATGTTGTTGTTGTTTCATACAGTAACATATGTTGTTGTTGTTGTTGTTGTTTCATACAGTAACATATGTTGTTGTTGTTGTTTCATACAGTAACATATGTTGTTGTTGTTTCATACAGTAACATATGTTGTTGTTGTTGTTTCATACAGTAACATATGTTGTTGTTTCATACAGTAACATATGTTGTTGTTGTTGTTTCATACAGTAACATATGTTGTTGTTGTTTCATACAGTAACATATGTTGTTGTTGTTGTTTCATACAGTAACATATGTTGTTGTTGTTTCATACAGTAACATATGTTGTTGTTGTTGTTTCATACAGTAACATATGTTGTTGTTTCATACAGTAACATATGTTGTTGTTGTTGTTGTTTCATACAGTAACATATGTTGTTGTTTCATACAGTAACATATGTTGTTGTTGTTTCATACAGTAACATATGTTGTTGTTGTTTCATACAGTAACATATGTTGTTGTTGTTGTTTCATACAGTAACATATGTTGTTGTTTCATACAGTAACATATGTTGTTGTTGTTGTTTCATACAGTAACATATGTTGTTGTTGTTGTTTCATACAGTAACATATGTTATTGTTTCATACAGTAACATATGTTGTTGTTGTTGTTTCATACAGTAACATATGTTGTTGTTTCATACAGTAACATATGTTGTTGTTGTTGTTTCATACAGTAACATATGTTGTTGTTTCATACAGTAACATATGTTGTTGTTGTTGTTTCATACAGTAACATATGTTGTTGTTGTTTCATACAGTAACATATGTTGTTGTTGTTGTTTCATACAGTAACATATGTTGTTGTTGTTGTTTCATACAGTAACATATGTTGTTGTTTCATACAGTAACATATGTTGTTGTTTCATACAGTAACATATGTTGTTGTTGTTTCATACAGTAACATATGTTGTTGTTTCATACAGTAACATATGTTGTTGTTGTTTCATACAGTAAAATATGTTGTTGTTTCATACAGTAACATATGTTGTTGTTGTTTCATACAGTAACATATGTTGTTGTTGTTGTTTCATACAGTAACATATGTTGTTGTTTCATACAGTAACATATGTTGTTGTTGTTGTTGTTTCATACAGTAAAATATATTGTTGTTTCATACAGTAACATATGTTGTTGTTGTTTCATACAGTAACATATGTTGTTAGAGAACAGAGATTAGTAACTAGTGTTAGTGAGCAGGACTTCCTGTCACATGACGTGTTGGAACTAGTTTAAATCTAATCTTTACAAGTAATTTATACAGAAGAACCAAACTAATAAAATTACTCTTTGACATTTCCATGTCAGGTAAAATTATCCAGATTAAATAATTATGTTTCATCTTCTCATCTTTAAAAAGGAAAATTATGTCCAAACATTTCAATGAAGGAACAAAACACTTTCATGATGTTTATTTAAGATACGAATAATATAATATATAGTAATACAATATATATATATATATATATATATATATATATATATATATATATATATATATATATAATATTGTATTACTATATATTATATTAATACAATATATATATATATATATATATATATATATATATATATATATATATATATATATATTGTATTAATATATATTATTCGTATATTAAATATATATATATATGGTGCAGTGGCCCCTGGCCTCCACCAGAGGGCGCTAGCGACCCCGGGTGTCTCGGGATGGAGGACTGGAGGATGAGCGCAGGTTGGTTCCGGGCCTGCTGGACCTGAAGGACCCGCTGGGCCCGATGGACCGGCTGGACCTGAAGGACCCGATGGACCTGAAGGACCCGCTGGACCTGATGGACCCGCTTCACGGCTCCGGGTCTCTGCGCCGGGAGGAGGCGGACTGCGGGGCCGCGCGCTGCGCGTGGGCGCGCTTCTCCTCGTGGCTAGAGTGCGTGTGCGTCGTGACTTTCGACCTGGAGCTCGGACAAGCCTTGGAGGTGAGGGGGTTAGCTTAGCATCGGTAGCACGTTGCTCACAGGTTAGCTTAGCATCGGTAGCACGTTGCTCACAGGTTAGCTTAGCATCGGTAGCACGTTTCTCTGCAGCTGGTTGAGCAGAGCAGATGACGTCATGTCTGCGCAGGTGCACCAGACTCCATTCACTCAGCCACTGTTTGTTGTTGTTGTGGTGGTGGTGGTGCTGCTCGGCTAAAGCAGCTTCACAAACAACCAGTGACGTGGGAACCAGTCCAGCAGCTGCTGGAGGACTTAGGCTCCTCATCCACCAAACATGTGGGAACCTCACAAGAACCATGTGATGACCTAAACCAGTAACCCACGTGATGACTTAAACCAGTAACCCATGTGATGGCCTAAACCAGTAACCCAGTAAACCACGTGATAACCTAAACCAGTAAACCATGTGATGACCTAAACCAGTAAACCATGTGATGACCTAAACCAGTAACCCATGTGATGACCTAAACCAGTAAACCATGTGATGACCTAAACCAGTAACCCATGTGATGACCTAAACCAGTAAACCATGTGATGACCTAAACCAGTAACCCATGTGATGACCTAAACCAGTAACCCAGTAAACCACGTGATGACCTAAACCAGTAACCCAGTAAACCACGTGATGACCTAAACCAGTAAACCATGTGATGACCTAAACCAGTAAACCATGTGATGACCTAAACCAGTAACCCATGTGATGACCTAAACCAGTAAACCATGTGATGACCTAAACCAGTAATCCAGTAAACCACATGATGACCTAAACCAGTAACCCAGTAACCCATGTGATGACCTAAACCAGTAACCCATGTGATGACCTAAACCAGTAACCTATGTGATGACCTAACCAGTAACCCAGTAAACCATGTGATGACCTAAACCAGTAACCCATGTGATGACCTAAACCAGTAACCCAGTAAACCATGTGATGACCTAAACCAGTATCCCATGTGATGAGCTAAACCAGTAACCCAGTACACCACGTGATTACCTAAACCAGTAACCCAGTAAACCATGTGATGACCTAAACCAGTAACCCATGTGATGACCTAAACCAGTAACCCATGTGATGACCTAAACCAGTAAACCAGTAACCCATGTGATGACCTAAACCAGTAAACCAGTAACCCATGTGATGACTTAAACCAGTAACCCATGTGATGACCTAAACCAGTAACCCATGTGATGACCTAAACCAGTAAACCAGTAACCCATGTGATGACCTAAACCAGTAAACCATGTGATGATCTAAACCAGTAACCCAGTAACCCATGTGATGACCTAAACCAGTAACCCATGTGATGACCTAAACCAGTAAACCAGTAACCCATGTGATGACCTAAACCAGTAAACCAGTAACCCATGTGATGACTTAAACCAGTAAACCATGTGATGACCTAAACCAGTAAACCAGTAACCCATGTGATAACCTAAACCAGTAACCCATGTGATGACCTAAACCAGTAAACCAGTAACCCATGTGATGACCTAAACCAGTAAACCAGTAACCCATGTGATGACCTAAACCAGTAACCCATGTGATGACCTAAACCAGTAACCCATGTGATGACCTAAACCAGTAAACCAGTAACCCATGTGATGACCTAAACCAGTAAACCATGTGATGACCTAAACCAGTAACCCATGTGATGACCTAAACCAGTAACCTATGTGATGACCTAAACCAGTAACCCATGTGATGACCTAAACCAGTAACCCATGTGATGACCTAAACCAGTAAACCAGTAACCCATGTGATGACCTAAACCAGTAAACCAGTAACCCATGTGATGACTTAAACCAGTAAACCAGTAACCCATGTGATGACCTAAACCAGTAACCCATGTGATGACCTAAACCAGTAAACCATGTGATGACCTAAACCAGTAAACCATGTGATGACTTAAACCAGTAAACCAGTAAACCATGTGATGACCTAAACCAGTAACCCATGTGATGACCTAAACCAGTAACCCATGTGATGACTTAAACCAGTAAACCAGTAACCCATGTGATGACTTAAACCAGTAACCCATGTGATGACCTAAACCAGTAAACCATGTGATGACTTAAACCAGTAAACCAGTAAACCATGTGATGACTTAAACCAGTAAACCAGTAAACCACCATTTGAGATGAGCCCTTGTTAAAAATGATTCCTCATATTGAAATGATGTAATCTAAATAATAATAATATTGATCATCATATTAATAATTTTGATCATAATAATATTATTGATCATAATAATAATATTATTGATCATAATAATATTGACCACAATAATAATAGTAATAATGTTATTGATCATAATAATAATATTGTTCATAATAATAGTAATAATAATGTTATTGATCATAATAATATTATTGATCATAATAATAATAGTAATAATAATGTTATTGATCATAATAATATTGATCATAACAATAATAGTAATAATGATATTGATAATAATAATAATAATAATAATAATATTGATCATAATGTGTTTCTGGTTTCCAGCTGGTGTTTCCTCAGGATGTGAAGCTCACAGAGAAGGAGGTGATTGTTTTTATTACATTTATTTATGTTTTAATTATTTAAATGGGTTTATTACATGTGTGTGTATGTGTGTGTGTGTGTATATATATACGTATATATATATATATATATATATATATATATATATGTATATATATATATATATATATATATATATATATATATATATATATATATATATATATACGTATATATATATATACATATATATATATATATATATATATATATATATATATACACATACATACATACATACATACATACATATATATATATATATATATGGGGTTTGTTCAGTCTCATTAATGACAAATGCACACAGAAGGGTTTACAACTACATTCCAATGATTTATATAAATAAAAAATCACAAATATCTTTCTGCATCTGTTTGTATTTGTGTGTTGATCTGTCTGTCTTTGTGGATTTATTTGTGGATCGCACTGCATTTGTTTGTGAAAAGCTTCACATTTACGTTTGGCTTTTATGAGACTCCTGCCGTGCTTTGGATTCACAAATGCATTGTAATCCATCTTCATGTGCCGGTGCAGCCCACAGGGTCATCTGACCACAGAGACCCGAAGCAGGCGGTGGGAGGCCGGGTCCGGTCTTCTCTGAGTCGGCCCAAAGCGGGTGATGAACTCCAGTGCAGTATAACAGTCCACTCAGCAGACACTCGGGTCAGCGTGGTCCAATCAGCTGCAGACACTGACATGAAACATATTCTAATGGGAACAGCCACGTGACACAACATCCGCTTTCCAAAATACTGACTGATATGGATGTGTTCAGAACATTTCACAACACATCCACACATCTTAAGATGGCCCTTTGGGCTGCACTGGTACATAAGATGGCCCTTTGGGCTGCACTGGTACATAAGATGGCCCTTTGGGCGGCACTGGTACATAAGATGGCCCTTTGGGCTGCACTGGTACATAAGATGGCCCTTTGGGCTGCACTGGTACATAAGATGGCCCTTTGGGCTGCACTGGTACATAAGATGGCCCTTTGGGCGGCACTGGTACATAAGATGGCCCTTTGGGCTGCACTGGTACATAAGATGGCCCTTTGGGCGGCACTGGTACATAAGATGGGCGTTTGGGCTGCACTGGTACATAAGATGGCCCTTTGGGCTGCACTGGTACATAAGATGGCCCTTTGGGCTGCACTGGTACATAAGATGGCCCTTTGGGCGGCACTGGTACATAAGATGGCCCTTTGGGCTGCACTGGTACATAAGATGGCCCTTTGGGCTGCACTGGTACATAAGATGGCCCTTTGGGCTGCACTGGTACATAAGATGGCCCTTTGGGCTGCACTGGTACATAAGATGGCCCTTTGGGCTGCACTGGTACATAAGATGGCCCTTTGGGCGGCACTGGTACATAAGATGGGCGTTTGGGCTGCACTGGTACATAAGATGGCCCTTTGGGCTGCACTGGTACATAAGATGGCCCTTTGGGCTGCACTGGTACATAAGATGGCCCTTTGGGCGGCACTGGTACATAAGATGGGCGTTTGGGCTGCACTGGTACATAAGATGGCCCTTTGGGCGGCACTGGTACATAAGATGGCCCTTTGGGCTGCACTGGTACATAAGATGGGCCTTTGGGCTGCACTGGTACATAAGATGGGCCTTTGGGCTGCACTGGTACATAAGATGGGCCTTTGGGCGGCACTGGTACATAAGATGGCCCTTTGGGCTGCACTGGTACATAAGATGGCCCTTTGGGCTGCACTGGTACATAAGATGGCCCTTTGGGCTGCACTGGTACATAAGATGGCCCTTTGGGCGGCACTGGTACATAAGATGGGCGTTTGGGCTGCACTGGTACATAAGATGGCCCTTTGGGCTGCACTGGTACATAAGATGGCCCTTTGGGCTGCACTGGTACATAAGATGGCCCTTTGGGCTGCACTGGTACATAAGATGGGCGTTTGGGCTGCACTGGTACATAAGATGGGCCCTTTGGGCTGCACTGGTACATAAGATGGGCCTTTGGGCTGCACTGGTACATAAGATGGCCCTTTGGGCTGCACTGGTACATAAGATGGCCCTTTGGGCTGCACTGGTACATAAGATGGCCCTTTGGGCTGCACTGGTACATAAGATGGGCGTTTGGGCTGCACTGGTACATAAGATGGCCCTTTGGGCTGCACTGGTACATAAGATGGGCCTTTGGGCTGCACTGGTACATAAGATGGCCCTTTGGGCTGCACTGGTACATAAGATGGGCCTTTGGGCTGCACTGGTACATAAGATGGGCCTTTGGGCTGCACTGGTACATAAGATGGCCCTTTGGGCTGCACTGGTACATAAGATGGCCCTTTGGGCTGCACTGGTACATAAGATGGGCGTTTGGGCTGCACTGGTACATAAGATGGGCCTTTGGGCTGCACTGGTACATAAGATGGCCCTTTGGGCTGCACTGGTACATAAGATGGCCCTTTGGGCTGCACTGGTACATAAGATGGCCCTTTGGGCTGCACTGGTACATAAGATGGGCCCTTTGGGCGGCACTGGTACATAAGATGGGCCCTTTGGGCGGCACTGGTACTGGAACTGAACTAACCCCATATATATATGTGTATTATATGTTGTATTTATTGATCATACTGGTTTATATTATATGTTGTATTTATTGATCATACTGGTTTATATTATATGTTGTATTTATTGATCATGCTGGTTTGTGATTGTAGAAGAGCAGCATCTGCTACCTGTCCTTCCCCGACTCATACTCAGGTAATTCACCTTGCACTGAACACTTTATTTCCCAAGATGCATTGGGGACCCTGAGGTCACATTTCTCACTTGACTTCCCAGGATGCATTGGGGACACTCAGTTCAGCTTCCGCTTCCGTCAGTCGGTCGGCCGAAGAGCGTCGAGGTTCAGAGAAGACGTTTACAACCGAGAGGCCCCGCCCACCCTGCAGGTATTGATCATGGTTATTGATCAGCCCGTTATCGAGCTGATCATTATTGATCAGCTCGATTACGATCAGATCAATAATGATCTGATTGATATCGATCAGCTCATGGGACGCTTATTGATCAGGAACCAAATATTTATAAATATGTATAAACCAACACTTCTAAATACTCACTTTGTAAACATTAATAAAGAGACCTTTGTAAACAGTTACAGTTTGTGTCTCTTTGTTTCCACAGACTGAAGCGTCCCATTTCTTTGGTTACGTCTATTTCAGACAAGTGAAGGATGTTTCTGTGAAGAGAGGGTACTTCCAGAAGGTCAGTTCCCTGGTCACACCTGGTCCACACCTGTCCACACATGGTCCAGACCTGGTCCACACCTGGGCCACACCTATTCCACACCTGTTCATTCGCACCTGGTCCACACGGTCACACATGGTCCACACCTGTCCACACATGGTCCACACCTGTTCATTCGCACCTGGTCCACACCTGTCCACACCTGGTTCTCACCTGGTCCACACCTATTCCACACCTGTTTATTCGCACCTGGTCCACACGGTCACACATGGTCCACACCTGTTCATTTACACACGGTCACACATGGTCCACACCTGTTCATTTACACATGGTCACACATGGTCACACCTGGTCACACCTGGTTAACCATATGATGTCTGTGTTTCAGTCTCTGGTGCTGGTATCCAAGTTACCTTACACTCACCTGTTCCACTCGCTGCTGCAGATCGTCGCTCCTGAGTTCTTTGAGAAACTGGAGCCGTGTCTGGAAGCAGGTGATGATGTCATAACCATGGGCCAATCAGAACAATCGTCATCATGACGTCATTCCTGCTGAAATGTCACCTGGCGTCTCGTCTTGCTCTCGTCCTCAGTGTGTAACGGGATCGACCAATGGCCTTCACCTACACCTGGACTGACCCTCAACCTGCCTGTGATGGGCATGGTCTTACAGGTGAGGACGGGGGCGTGGTCCATCATGTTAGGGGGCGTGGTCTCACCGCGGAGGGGAGGAGGGGGGGGGTCATATAGGTGAGGTGAAATCACCAGTAGAAAAGGTGTGTTAGTTTGGGTCATAAAACCTACGACTCCCAGGGTGCATTTCACTAACAGACAGCCACAGATCACAGAGCTTCATACTCTTCTTTGTTGTTGTATTGTGTATGACATATACTTTTATAGCATTCTGTCATTTAATTATATAATAGTGTATATTATATATATATATATACAGTATATATATTTTTTCTTTCTTCTATAATATATATATATATATATATATATATATATATATATGTATATATGTATATATATATATGTATGTATATATATATGTATGTGTGTGTATATATATATATATATATATATATATACATATATACATATATATGTATATATATATATATATATACATATATACATATATATGTATATATATATATATACGTATATATATATACGTATATATGTATATATATATATGTATATATATATATATATACGTATATATGTATATATATATATGTATATATATATATATATATGTATATATATATATATATATACGTATATGTATATATATATACGTATATGTATATACATATATGTTGAGCAACATAAAAAGTGAATTCAACATTCATAAACCTGCTTTCTATCCTTCAATGGTTTCATTTTTATTTGAACTTAATTGCAAAAGAAATATGTTTTTCCTGTTGTTATTAAATCTTTCAGGTTCGGATTCCATCCAAAACAGACAAAGCAGGAGGAAGTCCAGCCCGGAAAACTGCTCGAGAGGTCAGGAAGAGAACGGAGCTTTTATTATAACGCTGTGATGAGTCATAACGTCTGGTTGTTATAACATAACGTCTGGTTGTTATTATAACATAACGTCTGGTTGTTATTATAACATAACGTCTGGTTGTTATAACATAACGTCTGGTTGTTATTATAACATAACATCTGGTTGTTGTAACATAACGTCTGATTGTTGTTATAACATAACGTCTGGTTGTTCTTATAACACGTCTGGTTGTTGTTATAACACAACGTCTGTTTGTTGTTATAACATAACATCTGATTGTTATAACACAACGTCTGATTGTTATTGTAACATAACATCTGGTTGTTATTATGACATAACGTCTGGTTGTTATAATACAACATAACGTCTGATTGTTGTTATAACATAGCATCTGGTTGTTGTTATAACATAACGTCTGGTTGTTGTAATACAACATAACGTCTGATTGTTGTTATAACATAACGTCTGGTTGTTATAATACAACATAACGTCTGGTTGTTGTTATAACATAACGTCTGGTTGTTGTTATAACATAACGTCTGGTTGTTGTAATACAACATAACGTCTGATTGTTGTTATAACATAACGTCTGGTTGTTATAATACAACATAACGTCTGTTTGTTGTTATAACATAACGTCTGGTTGTTGTTATAACATAACGTCTGGTTGTTATGATACAACATAACGTCTGATTGTTGTTATAACATAACGTCTGATTGTTATTGTAACATAACGTCTGGTTGTTATAACGTCTGGGTGTTATAATACAACATAACGTCTGATTTTTGTTATAACATAACGTCTGATTGTTATTGTAACATAACATCTGTTATAACATAACCTCAGAACCTGCTGCCGGCTCCCACGGTGCTGCCAACCCTCCACGAGCTGGACCTCTTCAGGTGAGTTTCATATTCATGATAGAAACAGAGATACGGTGACCTTTGGCCTCCTTATTCTCTGATAGTGATGATCAGGTGACCTTTGGCCTCCTTATTCTCTGATAGTGATGATCAGGTGACCTTTGGCCTCCTTATTCTCTGATATTGATGACCAGGTGACCTTTGACCTCTCAGGTGTTTCCAGTCGGTCCTGATCCACCTGCAGATGTTCTGGGAGCTCATGTTGCTCGGGGAACCGGTGGTCGTCATGGCGCCGTCTCCCACCGTCTCCTCGGAAACCGTGCTGGCCCTTGTCAGGTGACCGAACAGCCAATAGGAACAAAGCTCCTGGTAGGCAATCGGAGGGCAGTGTTTGTGTTGTTGTCGTCGTGGTAACGCTGTGTCCTCTCTCAGCTCCATCAGTCCGCTGAAGTTCTGCTGCGACTTCCGTCCGTACTTCACCGTCCACGACAGCGAGTTCAGGGAGTACACCACCAGAACCCAGAGCCCGTGAGACTTGTCTGTGTTTCCCCTGTCTGTCTGTTTGTCTGTGTTTCACCTGTCTGTCTGTCCTAGTACACCACCAGAGCCCGTGAGACCTGTCTGTGTTTCCCCTGTCTGTCTGTTTGTCTGTGTTTCCCCTGTTTGTCTGTGTTTCCCCTGTCTGTTTGTTTGTCTGTGTTTCCCCTGTCTGTCTGTTTGTCTGTGTTTCGTCTGTTTGTCTGTGTTTCCCCTGTCTGTTTGTTTGTCTGTGTTTCCCCTGTCTGTCTGTTTGTCTGTGTTTCACCGGTCTGTCTGTTTGTCTGTGTTTCCCCTGTCTGTCTGTCTGTCTGTCTGTCTGTCTGTTTGTCTGTGTTTCACCTGTCTGTCTGTCTTCAGCCCGTCTGTCTTCAGCCCGTCTGTCTGTCTGTCCTAGTACACCACCAGAACCCAGAGTCTGTGAGACCTGTCTGTTTCACCTGTCTGTCTCTCTCTCTCTCACCTGTCTCTCTCTCACCTGTTCAGGCCTAACGTGGTTCTGGGAGTCACCAATCCATTCTTCATTAAAACTTTTCAGAACTGGCCTCACGTCGTCCGACTGGGAGAAATCAAAATGGCGGGTAAGAGAAGTTCTTCTTCTTCTTCTTCTTCTTCTTCTTCTTCTTCTTCTTCTAACCCTCCTCTTAAATCCACATTCAATCAAAACACCAATTAGTGTATTTTCTCCATAAAATAATCTTATTTAGTTTATTGTTGTTACTATCATCATTATATCTTCAGAGGTAGAGGGGGTCATCGTGTGTGTGTGTGTGTGTGTGTGTGTGTGTGTGTGTGTGTGTGTGTGTGTGTGTGTGTGTGTGTGTGTGTGTGTGTGTGTGCGTGCGTGCGTGCGTATGTTTCAGGTGATTTACCGAAACAGGTGAAGGTGAAGAAACCGTCCAGACTGAAGTCCCTGGACACTAAACCAGGTAACACCTGAGTCTGTTACCTGTTAACACCTGAGTCTGTTACCTGTTAACACCTGAGTCTGTTACCTGTTAACACTGAGTCTGTTACCTGTTAACACTGAGTCTGTTACCTGTTAACACCTGAGTCTGTTACCTGTTAACACCTGAGTCTGTTACCTGTTAACACTGAGTCTGTTACCTGTTAACACCTGAGTCTGTTACCTGTTAACACTGAGTCTGTTACCTGTTAACACCTGAGTCTGTTACCTGTTAACACCTGAGTCTGTTACCTGTTAGCACTGAGTCTGTTACCTGTTAGCACTGAGTCTGTTACCTGTTAACACCTGAGTCTGTTACCTGTTAACACCTGAGTCTGTTACCTGTTAACACCTGAGTCTGTTACCTGGTCACACCTGAGTCTGTTACCTGTTAACACTGAGTCTGTTACCTGTTAACACTGAGTCTTTTACCTGTTAACACCTGAGTCTGTTACCTGTTAACACTGAGTCTGTTACCTGGTCACACCTGAGTCTGTTACCTGGTCACACCTGAGTCTGTTACCTGTTAACACTGAGTCTGTTACCTGTTAACACTGAGTCTGTTACCTGTTAACACTGAGTCTGTTACCTGGTCACACCTGAGTCTGTTACCTGTTAACCCTGAGTCTGTTACCTGTTAACACTGAGTCTGTTACCTGTTAACACCTGAGTCTGTTACCTGTTAACACCTGAGTCTGTTACCTGTTAACACTGAGTCTGTTACCTGTTAACACTGAGTCTGTTACCTGTTAACACCTGAGTCTGTTACCTGTTAACACTGAGTCTGTTACCTGGTCACACCTGAGTCTGTTACCTGGTCACACCTGAGTCTGTTACCTGTTAACACTGAGTCTGTTACCTGTTAACACTGAGTCTGTTACCTGGTCACACCTGAGTCTGTTACCTGTTAACCCTGAGTCTGTTACCTGTTAACACTGAGTCTGTTACCTGTTAACACCTGAGTCTGTTACCTGTTAACACCTGAGTCTGTTACCTGTTAACACTGAGTCTGTTACCTGTTAACACCTGAGTCTGTTACCTGTTAACACCTGAGTCTGTTACCTGTTAATACTGAGTCTGTTACCTGTTAACACCTGAGTCTCCTACCTGGTCACACCTGAGTCTGTTACCTGATCAGACTGAAGTTACTTCCTGTCTGCAGGCATCTACACGGCGTTCAAGACGTTCCTCCACAAAGACAAGCTGCTCCTGAAGCGACTGCTGAAGGTGGAAACAACACCCTTACTGTCTGTTTCTTGATCTGAAGACGATGATGTTGAAACATTGAAATGTCTTCAGGGGATCCAGAGGAAGCGGCCGTCGGAGGTGCAGAGCGCCATCTTGAGGCGACACCTGTTGGAGCTCACGCAGAGCTTCATCATCCCGTTGGTGAGGGAACAGCCAATCAGAGACCGGCTGCTCTGTTTCACGCTATTGATCGTTAGCTGGGATTCAGACGTTGTCTCATTCTAATTAATATCATAAGTTGTAGATCATGTTAACGTGCAATCAAACAAACATACTGACGTCATTGTGTCTGGTCGGCAGGAGCGCTACATGGCGAGCCTGATGCCGCTGCAGAGATCGGTGACGGCGTGGAAGGTAAACAGGAAGTGGATCATTGGGGATGACCTCACGCCATGTCGTCAGCTGGTTCATGTGTTTGTGTGTTCAGACTCCTCCTCAGATCCGACCCTTCAGTCAGGACGAGTTCATGTCCACTCTGGATCACACCGGGCCTCAGCTGACCTCGGTGCTCAAAGGTGATTGGATGGGACTGTACAGGTGAGTCACTCAGGCGTCTGCAGGATAAAGTCCTCTTGGTTTTATAGTTGGCTCCACTTTTTACGGTGTTCTTCATCTTCCGTCTTTAACCTCTTTGTCGGACACGGCCCGCCCGCGGTACCTTCAACTGTACGACTTTACACGATCACTATTTATAGTTACGTTAGCTGCCAGTGCTTTAGCACGCTACGCTTCTTGGGATTCTAATTCTTTCAACCATTTCAAGATGGGACCACCACAGCAGCTACAGTCAACGTTCATGTCAGACAACAACAAACAAACCATATCAGAATCTAGGCAACTCACCGATGACGCCTCATATGATCCATACATCGATAACATTCCAACAACAACGGTGTTGTTACGTCGTAAAGGTTCAGACGATCCAATCCCGTAAAAGATTTAGTCCAAAACACGTGATTACATCCATGAATATCCACCAACTGGTATTGCATCATTTCATATCAGCTGCCAGGTATCACACAATATTTCTGTATTTCCACTCCCAAATCAAGTTTTCATGAGAGCACAGTGATATAAAAATGTCCGCTGAACTCTGACCTTTCGATCGACACCCCACTTGAACCAATAGGAGCGTCATGTCCTCTTGACAGACTACACTAGCCAACGAGAGTCCACGTTGAAGAACAGGGTCTGCCTCTTCTTTCATATATGGGCCAAACCCACCGGGCCCGGAAGGCGTAAATAAAAACCTTATACTTTAGTGTGTTCAAATTTATATAACTCAATGTCAGCAGCACTTGTTAGTGATTCTAACTATTGAGAGAAAAAGGCTTCAGAGTGTTACCTTTTAAAAGAGACCAAGACCATGCATTTACTCCAAATAGTTCAAGTACAGCTTGCAATTTACTTTGGGTATACCTGTATAGGCATTTAGGCAAATCTTACAGGAACGCTAAGAGGTTTTAAGCCCTTCATAACTTTGAGATTAAAGTCATAACTTTGAGAATATCGACTTGTTTCTACAACGTGACCGCAGCTCAAACTGGGATCAAATTGCACCGATTTCGATATTTCTGTTGCCTTTTTTTTGCCAATCGACATGCTCTTTCAAAAAGGTTCTGAACTAAGAACCGAGACTATTTGGTTCTCCAAAGAACTTTCCCGTTCTGGAAAAATCTGGATCACCGTAAACATGTGGATCACTGTAAACATCTGGATCACTAAACATCTAGATCACTGTAAACATGTGGATCACTGTAAACATCTGGATCACTAAACATCTAGATCACTGTAAACATGTGGATCACTGTAAACATGTGTATCACTGTAAACATCTTGATCACTGTAAACATGTGGATCACTGTAAACATATTTCTCATTAAACATCTTGATCACTGTAAACATGTGTATCACTGTAAACATCTTGATCACTGTAAACATGTGTATCACTGTAAACATCTTGATCACTGTAAACATGTGGATCACTGTAAACATCTTGATCACTGTAAACATGTGGATCACTGTAAGCATCTCATCTGTTGACTCTTGACAGAAGATTCTTCAGGTCTCCAAACTTTGACGGGTGGTATCGTCATCGACACAAAGAGATGACGCAGAAACTGGAGTCTCTTCACCTGGAGGTCATATGTGATGCTGTGAGTTATCAGACACACAGCATTATCACTGACACCGTATCACTGAAACCGTATCACTGACGACATCTTATCACTGAACATATTATCACTGACATCTTATCTACTGACGACGTATTACCACTGACATTATCACTGACGACATCTTATCACTGAACATATTATCACTGACATCGTATCACTGACAACATCTTATCTACTGACGACGTATTACCACTGACATTATCACTGGCGTATTATCACTGACAACATAATCACTGACAACATCTTATCACTGACATCATAATCACTGACATTTTATCACTGACATCTTATCACTCGCAACATCGTATCACTGACATCGTATCACTGACACCTTATCACTGACGACATCGTATCACCGATGACACCGTATCACTGACATCGTATCACCGATGACACCGTATCACTGATGACATCGTATCACTGACATCGTATCACTGATGACATCGTATCACCGATGACACCGTATCACTGACGACACCGTATCACTGACGACACCGTATCACTGACATCGTATCACTGACGACATCGTATCACCGATGACACCGTATCACTGATGACATCGTATCACTGACGACACCGTATCACTAACATCGTATCACTGACGACATCGTATCACTGATGACACCGTATCACTGACATCGTATCACTGACGACATCGTATCACCGATGACACCGTATCACTGACATCGTATCACTGACGACACCGTATCACTGACGACACCGTATCACTGATGACATCGTATCACTGACGACACCGTATCACTGATGACATCGTATCACTGACGACACCGTATCACTGATGACATCGTATCACTGACACCGTATCACTGACGACACCGTATCACTGATGACATCGTATCACTGATGACATCGTATCACTGACACCTTATCACTGACGACATCGTATCACTGACATCGTATCACTGACACCTTATCACTGACAACATCGTATCACTGACACCTTATCACTGACGACATCGTATCACTGATGACATCGTATCACTGATGACATCGTATCACTGACATCGTATCACTGACATTGCATCACTGACACCTTATCACTGACGACATCTTATCACTGACATCGTATCACTGACACCTTATCACTGACGACATCTTATCACTGACACCTTATCACTGACGACATCGTATCACTGACACCTTATCACTGACGACATCGTATCACTGACATTGCATCACTGACACCTTATCACTGACGACATCTTATCACTGACATCGTATCACTGATGACATCGTATCACTGACATTGCATCACTGACACCTTATCACTGACGACATCTTATCACTGACATCGTATCACTGACACCTTATCACTGACGACATCTTATCACTGACACCTTATCACTGACGACATCGTATCACTGACACCTTATCACTGACATTGCATCACTGACACCTTATCACTGACGACATCTTATCACTGACATCGTATCACTGATGACATCGTATCACTGACATTGCATCACTGACACCTTATCACTGACAACATCGTATCACTGACATCGTATCACTGACACCTTATCACTGACGACATCGTATCACTGACACCTTATCACTGATGACATCGTATCACTGACATTGCA
>NC_136608.1:19169258-19179258 GCF_910589615.1 Taurulus bubalis | reverse complement strand
AATTCAAAATGGTGGAAATTCTAAGGAGGCGGACTTTAGTGCGACCACGTACTTTTTTGTAGAGCAGACACAACCGGACATGTGTGCCAAATTTCAGGTCAATTGGTGATAGGGGGCAAAAACGGTGGTCTTTCACAACTCACAGGTTGTCAAAAAAAACACGTTTTTTTAGGGGGCGCTATCTGACTTCCTGTACGGTTTAGAGCATGGTCCCAAGAGAGTTATTTCTAAGTTTACATGTGTTACATATTCCTAGCAAGTTTCATACATGTAGGTCAACCGTAGCGCAGGGGCTGCTTAATTGAATATTTGTAGGGGGCGCTATCGAGCCGAAGTTCCAGTTTTGAGTCATTCAAGTCATATCAGGCAACTACATCTTTGCCTTTAATTGAGTTTGCCAAGTTTAGTTACGTCTTGAGCATGCTTAGTCCCTCAAAAGTACCTTCGTTGTTGACCGCGAAGGATGGGTCGCCACGGCAACAGCGTTACACAAAACATCAAAATCTGTGGGGGCTGACATCATGAAAGTCTTATGTTTGTCTAGAAGTAATTGGAAGTTGATCTGATTGACCGACTAAGAGAAGCAAGCCAAAGTATAGAAATATTTACTTCATGTTGCCATTAGGTGGCGCTATGACTCTAATTAAAAATTAGAGCCTGGAGGCTGATCAAACATGTGAAACCTGGAAAGGATCTTATCATGTGGAGTCGAGTCACATCGGTTTATTCGGTCATGGCGAATGATCGAACTTCTGCGATGGACCGACGCTACGCCGTTCAACGGATCCTTACAATCTTCAAGGTGATGCATTATCAATGTCTTAAGTCTGTTCCGACGCATTTTGAGAGGGATCTGAATAATCTGTGAGGAGCACGGTGTACAAGTAGAAAACATGTAACTTCCTGTTGCCTTTAGGTGGCGCTATGACTAGGATGAAAATTGATCATATGGATGTCTTCAGGGTCAGGAGGTCATGGCATATGAGAAATATGGAGTAGATTCCATCATGTACGGCCGAGTTAAAGCAACTTCATTTTCATGGAAAATGGTGTCTCTTTGCCGCTGCTCTGCGCTCACATAGTTCGATATTTTGAAAATCCTTTGATAACTTTTCCCTGCAAAGGTCTCAACATCAAATTGCCCGAATGTGAAATCAATCGTGTGTAATCTCTAGGAGGAGTTCGTCAGAATACAACGCCTGAAAACAAGGAAAATGCCAAAATTGAGCGGTTCACTGCAGCGCCCTCTAGTGTTTGAATATTATGAAACAATTTGGGTACGTTAAGGGACACGATGTTGACATATGCTACAAAGTTTGTAGAGATAGGCCAAGTAATTAGGAAGTTATGTGTATTGACAAATTGAGCCACGCCCCTAAGAGGTTAATTGGTTAATAACTTCTGAACGCAATGAGATATCAACAAAGTGGGAGATATCATTTGACCACATTGAACCAATGATGATCCACAGAAAATTTCGTAAGAAACGGACCCAGCGTTTAGGAGGAATGGGCAAAAATGTGTTTTTTACAAAATTCAAAATGGCGGAAAATCTAATTAGGCGCATTTTAATTTCACGGATGAGTTTTTTGTAGAGCAGTCCCACCCGGACATGTGTGCAAAATTTCAAGTCAATCGGCCATAGTTGGCAAAAAGTGTAGCCTTTCTGCCTAAAGGGGGCGCTATAGAGACATTTTCTCAGACTTTTGGTCGACACCCAAATTATATTAAAATTTTCGCCGAGTCTGATGGGTGTGCAAAGTTTGAAGAATGTAGGTTTATCCCAAGCACCTCTTTTCCCTGCGCATAGGTCGGGACTAATAATACTTAGCATTTCAATAGGTCCTCGATCTGACTACGTCAGTACTCGGGCCCTAATAATAATAATAATAATACTTAGCATTTCAATAGGTCCTCGATCTGACTACGTCAGTACTCGGGCCCTAATAAATACTCGTGTTCATTATGACACTGTGTTCTAATCTAACAGTTTTATTTTCTGTGAAAGATTTTCACTGAACATTTCCTAAAATTGACTGATCTGATACTTTTACATTTGTATGGTTAAAACCGTGTTTCCCTTAAATACAGGAAGTGTGTTTGACTGTTTTTCAGATTAAAGCTCGCAGGCAGCAGCTGCAGCTGAAGGACGGAGTTCTACACCAACTGGACGCTTTCATAACGTCCATCGTCAGCTCGCTGCCCGAAGACCTGCAGGCGGTGCTGAGGGCACAGAGTACTTAGCGTGTACTCCCATCTTACCTTTCATCATAAAACCTCCACCAAATTGAATTTGTTTAAATGTGAATCTTCTGCTGTTTGTTTCTTTTTTCATCTCCACGTGTTTATTATTATATTTATATAAACTATATGAATAACTTGTTGAAATTATGAATCTTTGTTATAACTTCAGATTTGATCAATGACCAGAGGTTATTTTCGTATCGCAGACTCAGTGAATGTTACTCACACTAATATATTAATATAATAATAGTGGTGTTTGCCTTTTCTTTTCTCAAACATCTGTAAATATTTTGTTTGGATTTGAAAAGTAAAACCTGAATTATGTTCACACTTTGTTGTTTATTAAATCATTTTTTGGTACCGACTGATGTTGTTTGTCAAACTCATCGTTATAAATCTGCTTTTGTTTATTAATACAAGGTTACGATAACAGAAGTAGTACTTTAGAGTTGTGATGTTATGACTAAAAACTACATTTTGTGAGGTTTAAAATGTTTTGATACAAAAGTTAAATGAACTCAAATGAACCAAATTGAGTTTGTGAAACTTAGTTTATTTCAACAAAGGAATCAAAAATATATCCGTCATGTGAAGTTACATGTTTCCTCACAGTGACGTTCAGGTAGAGACTCAGTTCATGTCGCTATCTCTCGTTGGGTCACCAGGTGTTATCTCTCGTTGGGTCACCAGGTGTTATCTCTCGTTGGGTCACCAGGTGTTATCTCTCGTTGGGTCACCAGGTGTTATCTCTCGTTGGGTCACCAGGTGTTATCTCTCGCTGGGTCACCAGGTGTTATCTCTCGTTGGGTCACCAGGTGTTATCTCTCGTTGGGTCACCAGGTGTTATCTCTCGTTGGGTCACCAGGTGTTATCTCTTGCTGGGTCACCAGGTGTTATCTCTCGTTGGGTCACCAGGTGTTATCTCTCGTTGGGTCACCAGGTGTTATCTCTTGCTAGGTCACCAGGTGTTATCTCTTGCTGGGTCACCAGGTGTTATCTCTCGTTGGGTCACCAGGTGTTATCTCTTGCTGGGTCACCAGGTGTTATCTCTCGCTGGGTCACCAGGTGTTATCTCTCGTTGGGTCACCAGGTGTTATCTCTCGTTGGGTCACCAGGTGTTATCTCTCGTTGGGTCACCAGGTGTTATCTCTTGCTGGGTCACCAGGTGTTATCTCTCGTTGGGTCACCAGGTGTTATCTCTCGTTGGGTCACCAGGTGTTATCTCTTGCTGGGTCACCAGGTGTTATCTCTCGTTGGGTCACCAGGTGTTATCTCTCGTTGGGTCACCAGGTGTTATCTCTTGCTAGGTCACCAGGTGTTATCTCTTGCTGGGTCACCAGGTGTTATCTCTCGTTGGGTCACCAGGTGTTATCTCTCGTTGGGTCACCAGGTGTTATCTCTCGCTGGGTCACCAGGTGTTATCTCTCGTTGGGTCACCAGGTGTTATCTCTCGCTGGGTCACCAGGTGTTATCTCTTGCTGGGTCACCAGGTGTTATCTCTTGCTAGGTCACCAGGTGTTATCTCTTGCTAGGTCACCAGGTGTTATCTCTTGCTGGGCCACCAGGTGGCGCCCTGCAGCCCCATGACGGTGTGTTTCTCCTGCGGGCTGAAGTGTAGGATGGTCAGTATGGCGTTGAGAGTCTGCTGCCTCCCGCTCGCGTCCTGCAGTGTCAGGAACTTGTAGATGACGTTCTTCAGGTACTCCATGTTGGCGCCCTCTCGGCTCTGATCTCTGATCAGCTTGTCGAGTCGTCCTCGCAGCTCTGACGCCTCCTCGTCGTGGCGCTCCCCGTTACCGATGAGCCGGGCCTGCAGCTGGTGGACGTCCTCCTCCAGCCGGTGTTTCTGCCGCCGCAGGCCGCCCGCCTCCACCTCCTTCCTGGCCAGCTGCTCGGCGTACAGCAGCAGCGTGGGCTCGTTGGGCGTCGCCCGCCGCAGCGCCTGGCTGACGACGTCGCCCTCGGTCTCCGGGCCGGACTCGTGCCGGTCGTCGGCCGCTCTGTCGGCATCGTGGCTGCGGTGCGGCGCGGCGGCCCGCAGCCTCTCCAGCTCCCGGTCCTTCTCGTCCAGCAGCGCCATGGTCCTCTCTCTCTGTTTGTGCAGCTCCGCCTCCAGTCGCAGCAGGTTGTCCCGCTGCAGCGCCGCCGCCCGCTCCACTTCCTGTTTGTGAGTATGCTGCAGCCCCGCTGCCCGCTGCCGTCGCTCCTCCAGCTCACGGCGCTGTCGGGTTTCGGCCTCGTCGGTCTGGATCCGCAGGTTGATGTACTTCTCCCTGAGCTCGGACAGCTGGTCCCGGACCTCCTCCAGCTCCTTCGCCTGAGAGCCATCTTTGGCGTTCTTGTTCTTCAGCACAACCTGCGCTCGCAGCTTGTAGCGTTCAAACTCGTCCTTGAGCTGCTGCAGCTCCTGCTGGTAGAACATGGAGGCTTTGTCTCCGGCCAGCTCTGCCTGGGTTTCCACCAGGTTCTGGATGTTCTGGTCCGGGTTCCTGTGTGCCGCCAGCGATAGCAGCTTCTTCACCTTCTCCAGCTTCTCCTTCAGCACGCCAATGTCCAGCTGAGACTCGTCCACGCCGAGATCAGAGGTCATCCTGCTGGAGGCGGCGATGGCGAGCGTTTTGTTCTCCGTGTCCAGCTGCAGGATCTGGTCTCTGAGTCTCTGAGCCGTCTGCTGGTCTCTCTGCCTCGACTTCTCACAGGAACCCAGCAGCTCCGACAGTTCGGAGACCCTCTGCTCCAGACTGGCGACCCTCGTCTCTGCAGCCTGAGCGCGATCACGAGCTAGTTCCTCCGCCTCGCACGCCTGAAGAAACACCAACAGTCAAGAGTTACTGGTCAGGGTCTCGGTTTTACCTTACTGGGCTCAATGTGGATCTGCTTTAGTGAGTTTAGACCGGGTTTTAGTTGGTCGGGGTCTCCGCTTTACCTTTCTGGTCTCGAGGTGGCTCTGCTGCTGGAGGTGTTTTTTCAGCTCCGTCAGCTCGTGCTGCAGTTCGTTCACTCTGGGATCTGGTTTCTTCTGGTCCTCCTCAGCACCCTGCAGCCTCCTCCTGAGCTCGTCTCGCTCCTCCCTCACCTGGCTCAGGTGCGCCTCGGACTCCGCCCCCCGGTCCACGGCCTGTGATGTCACAAGGAGAGTCGCGTTGGCATCCTGCAGGCGGAGCTCTGCATCCTGTCGCAGGTCTCTCTCTTGCTGCAGGATCCTCTGCAGCTCTCTGAGCTGCTGGACGTGGTCTCCCTGCTCCTGCTCGCGCTCGTGCTGCTGCGTGATGATGCGAGCGCGGCCTTCGGCCAGCTGCTGCTGCGTGGCGCGCAGCTCCACCTCCTGCTGCGCCCTCGCGCCGACCAGACGGTCTTGGAGCTCCTCCACTTCCTGTTTCAGCTGACGCTTGTCTGCCTGAAAGCTGGCCTCCATCCGAGACTTCTCGTGGGTCACCGTGGCGAGGGCGCTGGTGAGCGTGCTCAGTTGGTTCTTCAGCTGGGCGACTCGGCGGTCCACCTCCGTGCTGGGAGGAGGCGTGGCCCGCTGCTGCTCCGCCCCCACGCTCGTATCGGACCGCAGGGTCTGCAGGAAGAGAACCGGCACGTTAAAGACTTCAAAACAAACAACCAGGGCACAAGAGACTAAGTTACTGAACTAAGACTTCTAAAGACGTACCATTGAGCCGGACTTAACTCCTGGTTCCCCCTGGTCCTCCTCACTCTGGTCCCCTCTGGTGGGCTCACTGGGCGTGTCCACAGATGCTGCCGTGTCCACGCTGTCCTCGCTGTGCAGCGAGCAGCCGTCCTCCAGGAGGTCCGAGGTGGTGGTAGCGTCCTGGCCTTGTTGGTTCAGGTCCACCTCCTGGGTCACCGTCAAGACCTTCAAACTGGCCTCCAGAGCCTCCTTCTCCTTCAGAAGACTCTTATAGGCCTGGACCACGTCTTTGAAGCGAGTCTGGTACTGGACCAGCTGCTTCTTCTGGGACTCGATGGTGTCCAGCAGCTCTTTCCTGCCGGGACCCCCCCCAAAACTCATCCCGAACTTCTCCATGTCTCTGGAGGTCTACCAGGTCAGACTGGTGGTCTACCAGGATCAGGTCAGACTGGTGGTCTACCAGGGTCAGGTCAGACTGGTGGTCTACCAGGATCAGGTCAGACTGGTGGTCTACCAGGGTCAGGTAAAACCATCATCTTGCAGGACCAGGACTGGTTCATCTGGGACTGAATTTGTTGGTTTCTGAAGAGACAACAGCTAGATTTTAACATTTTAAATGATGTAATCAATATTTACATTTGATTAACGGTTTGTAACTAAACATATTTTATAAACTCTTGTCTGCCAACATACGAAATATAAACATGTAAAAGGTAAATAAACATTAAAAAGGTAAAGAGAAACATGTAAAGAGACAAACATGTAGAGACACAAACATGTAGAGACACAAACATGTAGAGACACAAACATGTAGAGACAACCATGTAAAGAGACAAACATGTAAAGAGACAAACATGTAAAGAGACAAACATGTAAAGACACAAACATGTAAAGAGACACACATGTAGAGACAAACATGTAGAGACAAACATGTAAAGAGACACACATGTAAAGAGACAAACATGTAAAGACACAAACATGTAAAGACACAAACATGTAAAGAGACAAACATGTAGAGACAAACATGTGAAGACAAACATGTAAAGAGACAAACATGTAAAGACACAAACATGTAAAGAGACAAACATGTGAAGAGAAACATGTAAAGACACAAACATGTAAAGACACAAACATGTAAAGACACAAACATGTAAAGAGACAAACATGTAGAGACAAACATGTGAAGACAAACATATAAATAGACAAACATGTAAAGACACAAACATGTAGAGACAAACATGTAAAGACAAACATGTAAAGACACAAACATGTAGAGACACAAACATGTAGAGACACAAACATGTAGAGACACAAACATGTAAAGAGACAAACATGTAAAGAGACAAACATGTAGACACAAACATGTAAAGAGACACAAACATGTAAAGAGACACAAACATGTAAAGACACAAACATGTAAAGAGACACAAACATGTAAAGACACAAACATGTAAAGACAAACATGTAAAGAGACAGAAACATGTAAAGAGACAAACATGTAAAGAGACAAACATGTAAAGACACAAACATGTAAAGACAAACAAACATGTAAAGAGACACAAACATGTAAAGACACAAACATGTAAAGAGACAAACATGTAAAGAGACAAACATGTAAAGACACAAACATGTAAAGACAAACATGTAGAGACACAAACATGTAAAGACACAAACATGTAAAGACAAACATGTAAAGAGACAAACATGTAAAGAGACAAACATGTAAAGAGACAAACATGTAAAGACACAAACATGTAAAGACACAAACATGTAAAGACAAACATGTAGAGACACAAACATGTAAAGACAAACATGTAAAGACAAACATGTAAAGAGACACAAACATGTAAAGACAAACATGTAGAGACACAAACATGTAAAGAGACACAAACATGTAAAGAGACACAAACATGTAAAGAGACACAAACATGTAAAGAGACAAACATGTAAAGACACAAACATGTAAAAACAAACATGTAAAGAGACACAAACATGTAAAGAGACAAACATGTAAAGAGACAAACATGTAAAGACACAAACATGTAAAGACACAAACATGTAAAGACAAACATGTAGAGACAAATATGTAAAGAGACAAACATGTAAAGACACAAACATGTAAAGAGACAAACATGTAAAGACACAAACATGTAAAGACAAACATGTAAAGAGACACAAACATGTAAAGAGACAAACATGTAAAGAGACAAACATGTAAAGACACAAACATGTAAAGACACAAACATGTAAAGACAAACATGTAGAGACAAACATGTAAAGACAAACATGTAAAGACAAACATGTAAAGACAAACATGTAGAGACACAAACATGTAGAGACACAAACATGTAAAGACAAACATGTAGAGACACAAACATGTAGAGACACAAACATGTAAAGACAAACATGTAAAGACAAACATGTAAAGAGACACAAACATGTAAAGAGACAAACATGTAAAGACACAAACATGTAAAGAGACACAAACATGTAAAGAGACACAAACATGTAAAGAGACAAACATGTAAAGAGACAAACATGTAAAGAGACAAACATGTAGAGACACAAACATGTAAAGACACAAACATGTAAAGACAAACATGTAAAGACACAAACATGTAAAGAGACAAACATGTAAAGAGACAAACATGTAAAGAGACAAACATGTGAAGAGAAACATGTAAAGACACAAACATGTAAAGACAAACATGTAGAGACAAACATGTAAAGAGACAAACATGTAAAGACACAAACATGTAAAGACACAAACATGTAAAGACACAAACATGTAAAGACACAAACATGTAAAGACACAAACATGTAAAGAGACAAACATGTAAAGAGACAAACATGTGAAGAGACAAACATGTAAAGACACAAACATGTAGAGACAAACATGTAGAGACAAACATGTAAAGAGACAAACATGTAAAGAGACAAACGTGTAAAGACACAAACATGTAAAGACAAACATGTAAAGAGACAAACATGTAAAGACACAAACATGTAAAGACAAACATGTAAAGAGACACAAACATGTAAAGAGACAAACATGTAAAGAGACAAACATGTAAAGACACAAACATGTAAAGACACAAACATGTAAAGACAAACATGTAGAGACAAATATGTAAAGAGACAAACATGTAAAGACACAAACATGTAAAGAGACAAACATGTAAAGACACAAACATGTAAAGACAAACATGTAAAGAGACACAAACATGTAAAGAGACAAACATGTAAAGAGACAAACATGTAAAGACACAAACATGTAAAGACACAAACATGTAAAGACAAACATGTAGAGACAAACATGTAAAGACAAACATGTAAAGACAAACATGTAAAGACAAACATGTAGAGACACAAACATGTAGAGACACAAACATGTAAAGACAAACATGTAGAGACACAAACATGTAGAGACACAAACATGTAAAGACAAACATGTAAAGACAAACATGTAAAGAGACACAAACATGTAAAGAGACAAACATGTAAAGACACAAACATGTAAAGAGACACAAACATGTAAAGAGACACAAACATGTAAAGAGACAAACATGTAAAGAGACAAACATGTAAAGAGACAAACATGTAGAGACACAAACATGTAAAGACACAAACATGTAAAGACAAACATGTAAAGACACAAACATGTAAAGAGACAAACATGTAAAGAGACAAACATGTAAAGAGACAAACATGTGAAGAGAAACATGTAAAGACACAAACATGTAAAGACAAACATGTAGAGACAAACATGTAAAGAGACAAACATGTAAAGACACAAACATGTAAAGAGACAAACATGTAAAGAGACAAACGTGTAAAGACACAAACATGTAAAGACAAACATGTAAAGAGACAAACATGTAAAGACACAAACATGTAAAGACAAACATGTAAAGAGACACAAACATGTAAAGAGACAAACATGTAAAGAGACAAACATGTAAAGACACAAACATGTAAAGACACAAACATGTAAAGACAAACATGTAGAGACAAATATGTAAAGAGACAAACATGTAAAGACACAAACATGTAAAGAGACAAACATGTAAAGACACAAACATGTAAAGACAAACATGTAAAGAGACACAAACATGTAAA
>NC_136608.1:19151758-19161758 GCF_910589615.1 Taurulus bubalis | reverse complement strand
CTGATCTTCATATAATACATGTTATTAATATACATACTGAATTATACATGTTACAGGGTCTGATCTTCATATAATACATGTTATTAATATACATACTGAATTATACATGTTACAGGGTCTGATCTTCATATAATACATGTTATTAATATACATACTGAATTATACATGTTACAGGGTCTGATCTTCATAAAGTACATGTTAGTAATATACATACTGTATTATACATGTTACAGGGTCTGATCTTCATATAATACATGTTATTAATATACATACTGTATTATACATGTTACAGGGTCTGATCTTCATATAATACATGTTATTAATATACATACTGTATTATACATGTTACAGGGTCTGATCTTCATATAATACATGTTATTAATATACATACTGAATTATACATGTTACAGGGTCTGATCTTTATATAATACATGTTATTAATATACATACTGAATTATACATGTTACAGGGTCTGATCTTCATAAAGTACATGTTAGTAATATATAGAATGTATTATACATGTTACAGGGTCTGATCTTCATATAATTCATGTTATTAATATACAGAATGTATTATACATGTTACAGGGTCTGATCTTCGTGGTGGACAGCAACGACAGAGAGAGAGTAGCAGAGTCTGCTGAGGAACTCACTAAGATGGTGAGGACTTCCTGTCTGTCTGTTCATCTACCTGTCTGTCTGTTCTCATCTTAGACCTTGTGTTGACTCATGAAACGAAATGATACATCATCAGCATGTTCCTTTATATTGCTTCAGAAACCAGAATGAAGTGTTTTACGCTCAAAGCAACACTTCCTGAAACATGTGAAGGTTAACCAGCAGGAACTGCAGGTCACATAGATGATGTCATCGCTCACATGACTCTCTCTGTAGGTCAATGAGGAAGAGCTGAAGGACGCGGTTCTCCTGGTTTTTGCCAACAAACAGGATCTTCCCAACGCGATGGGGGTCAGTGAACTCACCAACAAACTGGGTCTGCAGAGCCGTCAGCACAGAAATGTAAGGATCCATACATCAGTGATCAATACATCAGTGATCAATCAATACATCAGTACACACATCAGTGATCCATACATCAGTGATCAATACATCAGTGATCAATCAATACATCAGTCCATACATCAGTGATCCATACATCAGTGATCAATACATCGGTGATCAATACATCGGTGATCAGTACATCAGTGATCAATCAATATATATCAGTGATCAGCACATCAGTGATCAATACATTAGTACACACATCAGTGATCAATACATCAGTACACACATCAGTGATCCGTACATCAGTGATCCGTACTGATCCACACATCAGTGATCCGTACATCAGTGATCCGTACATCAGTGATCAATCAATACATCAGTGATCAATACATCAGTACACACATCAGTGATCCATACATCAGTGATCCATACATCAATGATCCGTACATCAGTGATCATACATCAGTGTAGACACACACACCTTTTCCAGGTGTGTCTGTCTACCTGTCTGTCTACCTGTACCTGTCTGTCTACCTGTACCTGTCTATCTACCTGTACCTGTCTATCTACCTGTACCTGTCTGTCTACATGTCTACCTACCTCTACCTGTCTACCTACCTGTCTACCTGTCTACCTGTCTACCTACCTGTACCTGTCTGTCTACCTGTACCTGTCTATCTACCTGTACCTGTCTATCTACCTGTACCTGTCTGTCTACATGTCTACCTACCTCTACCTGTCTACCTACCTGTCTACCTGTCTACCTACCTGTATGTGTACCTGTCTGTCTACCTGTACCTGTCTATCTACCTGTACCTGTCTATCTACCTGTACCTGTCTGTCTACATGTCTACCTACCTCTACCTGTCTACCTACCTGTCTACCTGTCTACCTACCTGTATGTGTACCTGTATGTCTACCTGTACCTGTCTACCTACCTGTATGTGTACCTGTATGTCTACCTGTACCTGTCTACCTACCTGTACCTGTCTGTCTGTATGTCTACCTGTACCTGTCTGTATGTCTACCTGAATGTCTACCTGTACCTGTCTGTATGTCTACCTGTACCTGTCTGTCTACCTACCTGTACCTGTCTACCTACCTGTACCTGTCTGTCTGTATGTCTACCTGTGTCTGTCTGTATGTCTACCTGTACCTGTCTGTATGTCTACCTGTACCTGTCTACCTACCTGTATGTCTACCTGTACCTGTCTACCTACCTGTATGTCTACCTGTACCTGTCTACCTACCTGTATGTCTACCTGTACCTGTCTACCTACCTGTATGTCTACCTGTACCTGTCTACCTACCTGTACCTGTCTACCTGTACCTGTCTACCTACCTGTACCTGTCTACCTGTACCTGTATGTCTACCTGTACCTGTCTACCTGTACCTGTATGTCTACCTGTACCTGTACCTGTCTACCTGTACCTGTCTACCTGTACCTGTATGTCTACCTACCTGTACCTGTCTACCTGTACCTGTCTACCTACCTGTACCTGTCTACCTGTACCTGTATGTCTACCTGTACCTGTCTACCTGTACCTGTATGTCTACCTGTACCTGTCTACCTGTACCTGTATGTCTACCTGTACCTGTCTACCTGTACCTGTCTACCTGTACCTGTCTACCTACCTGTACCTGTCTACCTGTACCTGTACCTGTCTACGTCTACCTACCTGTATGTCTACCTGTACGTCTACCTGTACCTGTCTGTCTACCTGTCTGTCTACCTGTACCTGTCTACCTGTACCTGTCTACCTGTACCTGTCTGTCTACCTGTACCTGTCTACCTGTACCTGTCTACCTGTACCTGTCTACCTGTACCTGTCTGTCTGTATGTCTACCTGTGTCTGTCTGTATGTCTACCTGTACCTGTCTGTATGTCTACCTGTACCTGTCTACCTACCTGTATGTCTACCTGTACCTGTCTACCTACCTGTATGTCTACCTGTACCTGTCTACCTACCTGTATGTCTACCTGTATGTCTACCTGTACCTGTCTACCTACCTGTATGTCTACCTGTACCTGTCTACCTACCTGTATGTCTACCTGTACCTGTCTACCTACCTGTACCTGTCTACCTGTACCTGTCTACCTACCTGTACCTGTCTACCTGTACCTGTCTACCTACCTGTACCTGTCTACCTGTACCTGTCTACCTGTACCTGTATGTCTACCTGTACCTGTCTACCTGTACCTGTATGTCTACCTGTACCTGTCTACCTGTACCTGTCTACCTGTACCTGTATGTCTACCTGTACCTGTCTACCTGTCTACCTACCTGTACCTGTCTACCTGTACCTGTCTACCTACCTGTACCTGTCTACCTGTACCTGTATGTCTACCTGTACCTGTCTACCTGTACCTGTATGTCTACCTGTACCTGTCTACCTGTACCTGTCTACCTGTACCTGTATGTCTACCTGTCTACCTGTACCTGTCTACCTACCTGTACCTGTCTACCTGTACCTGTACCTGTCTACGTCTACCTACCTGTATGTCTACCTGTACGTCTACCTGTACCTGTCTGTCTACCTGTACCTGTCTACCTGTACCTGTCTACCTGTACCTGTCTGTCTACCTGTACCTGTCTACCTGTACCTGTCTACCTGTACCTGTCTGTCTACCTGTACCTGTCTACCTGTACCTGTCTACCTGTACCTGTCTGTCTACCTGTACCTGTCTGTCTACCTGTACCTGTCTACCTGTACCTGTCTGTCTACCTGTACCTGTCTACCTGTACCTGTACCTGTCTGTCTACCTGTACCTGTCTGTCTACCTGTATGTCTACCTGTACCTGTCTACCTGTACCTGTCTGTCTACCTGTACCTGTACCTGTCTACCTGTACCTGTCTGTCTACCTGTATGTCTACCTGTACCTGTCTACCTGTACCTGTCTGTCTACCTGTACCTGTCTACCTGTACCTGTCTGTCTACCTGTACCTGTCTACCTGTACCTGTCTACCTGTACCTGTACCTGTCTACCTGTACCTGTCTGTCTACCTGTACCTGTACCTGTCTACCTGTATGTCTACCTGTATCTGTCTGTCTACCTGTACCTGTCTGTCTACCTGTACCTGTCTGTCTACCTGTACCTGTCTGTCTACCTGTATGTCTACCTGTACCTGTCTGTCTACCTGTATGTCTACCTGTACCTGTCTGTCTATCTGTATGTCTACCTGTACCTGTCTGTCTACCTGTACCTGTCTACCTGTACCTGTCTGTCTACCTGTACCTGTCTACCTGTACCTGTACCTGTACCTGTCTACCTGTACCTGTCTGTCTACCTGTACCTGTCTGTCTACCTGTATGTCTACCTGTACCTGTCTGTCTACCTGTATGTCTACCTGTACCTGTCTACCTGTACCTGTCTGTCTACCTGTACCTGTCTGTCTACCTGTACCTGTATGTCTACCTGTATGTCTACCTGTACCTGTCTGTCTACCTGTATGTCTACCTGTACCTGTCTGTCTACCTGTATGTCTACCTGTACCTGTCTGTCTACCTGTATGTCTACCTGTACCTGTCTGTCTACCTGTATGTCTACCTGTACCTGTCTGTCTATCTGTATGTCTACCTGTACCTGTCTGTCTACCTGTATGTCTACCTGTACCTGTCTGTCTACCTGTATGTCTACCTGTACCTGTCTGTCTACCTGTATGTCTACCTGTATGTCTACCTGTACCTGTCTGTCTACCTGTACCTGTATGTCTACCTGTATGTCTACCTGTACATGTCTACCTGTCTGTCTACCTGTACATGTCTACCTGTCTGTCTACCTGTACATGTCTACCTGTACCTGTCTGTCTACCTGTCTACCTGTCTACCTGTACCTGTACCTGTCTGTCTACCTGTCTACCTGTACCTGTCTGTCTACCTGTCTACCTGTACCTGTCTGTCTACCTGTACCTGTCTGTCTACCTGTACCTGTCTACCTACCTGTACCTGTCTACCTACCTGTACCTGTCTACCTACCTGTACCTGTCTGTCTTCCCAGTGGCACATCCAGGCCACCTGTGCCACTCAGGGTACTGGTCTGTACGAGGGTCTGGACTGGCTGTCCAATGAGCTGACGAAGCATTAGACCACCTGACAGGAAGCAGCAGACCGATGTCATCGATGATGTCATCGACTGACGCTGTGTACAAAGTGATGAAGAGGAGGAAGAACGTTTACCTGGCCTGTTTTCTTTTTTTTTTTTTATTCATGTGTCTGTAGGAGGAGGTGATGTCATGGACTCTGAGCTCTTCTTCTGTTCTTCCTGTTGCACTTGTTTTTCTCTTTTAATCTGCATGTATCAGAATCATGTGACAGGAAATTATGAAAAGGATGGGTGGGGCTTATTACAGGTGTGCCTGTGGGTGGGGTTTGTGACGGGTGAGAGTACCTGTGGGCGTACTTTAGAGAGGGTACAGGGTACGTGTGGGTGGGGTCAACTACAGGTGAGTTTCCAGGGGACGGGGGTCAACTTCAGGTGACAGTTTCCAGGGGGCGGGGTCAACTTCAGGTGACAGTTTCCAGGGGGCGGGGTCAACTTCAGGTGACAGTTACCTCTGGAGAGGTGTGGTTAACACCAGGTGACAGTTGCCTGTGGGAAGGGGCGTGGCTAACAGGTGACAGTTGCCTGTGGGAAGGGGCGTGGTTAACAGGTGACAGTTGCCTGTGGGAAGGGGCGTGGTTAACAGGTGACTCAGACCACTGAGCTGCACCTGAAGGAAGAAGCAGCAACGATGATGCAATAAAGGTTTTTTCTCTTCTCAGCTGTTTGACAGATTTTTGTTTTTATAAAAACTGAAGGTGCAAAGAGTCAAACATTTATTAAATAACATTTCTAAAATAATAATTCAGTATTTGACTCGTTTTTTACAACATGATGAATTGATATTTTAACTTATCGAATGTGTTTTTGTGACAAATCGTTTCTTGAACTGTTGTTGAGGCTGAAACGTGACCTTAATAAAGTATCTATTAATCAACTTTATTAATAACAAAGTATCTGTTAATCATCTTTTATTTATAACAAAGTATGTTATTAAAAGATGATTGAATAGAGATACTTTGTTAATAAAAGATGATTAAATAAAGTATCTCTATTCAATCATCTTTCATTAATAAAAGTATCTCTATTTAATCATCTTTAAACAAAGTATCTATTTAATCATCTTTAATTAATAAAGTATCCTTTCATGTTAATGTTTTCTTTTCAGTTTATAACATAAGTTAAGCTAGAAACTACATGATATTTATATATAAATCACTGTTAGTAATGTGCATCAGTTAAAATGTAATTTCATCTCAGACCTGACGATGTTTACTTTAATTATAAGTTCATAAGTTTTAAATGAGTCATATTTAAAAGACTGTTGATGGGATTTAAGTGAAACTTAATTAACTAATTAAACATTTAATTATCAAACATCACGGATTAGTTTAATAATCCTCAGCATGTCGGGACAATAAATCAGTTGATCAATAGTTACATTTAAACAATACAGGAGTCCAATAAAGATTCATCAATAATGAGAATAATCTGGTCTTTAGAAATGTAATTGTTTTTGAGACAAATGTTTTTGACAAATCAAGCAGCAAAAACTGATTAAACAAAATATTTCATCAGTCATTTTATTAATAATCTTATGAATCAACAGTTTACATCATTGTATTCAGTTAAATATACAAATCCAAACAAAGCATGTAGAGACACAGAGTTAGAGGCACCGGTGACCTCCGCCTCACTTCCTGTGTCGCGCTCTAAGCGGTGACCGCTTCCTGCTGGTTGTTCTGACGCTTCACCACAAAGACCTTCTGACCAGAAACCGTCACCATGAAAACAAAGTCGTCCAGAGTCACTGAGGAGAGAAGAAGGGCGGGTCAGGACAGGTGAGGAGGCGGGTCAGGGCAGGTGAGGGGGCGGTTCAGCAAAAGTCAGGGGTGGGTCAGAACGGGTGAGGAGAGTGGCGGGTCAACACAGGTGAGGGGTCGGGTCAGCACAGGTGAGGGGGTGAGTCAGGTGGGGGGCGGGTCAGCACAGGCGAGGGGCGGGTCAGGACAGGTGAGGGGGGCGGGTCAGGACAGGTGAGGGGCGGGTCAGGTGAGGGGCGGGTCAGCAAAGGTCAGGGGTGGGTCAGAACAGGTGAGGGGGCAGGTCAGGACAGGTGAGGGGCGGGTCAGCACAGGTGAGGGGGGCGGGTCAACACAGGTGAGGGGGCGGGTCAACACAGGTGAGGGGGCGGGTCAGGACAGGTGAGGGGCGGGTCAGGACAGGTGAGGGGGCGGGTCAGCAAAAGTCGGGTGGGTCAGAACGGGTGAGGAGAGTGGCGGGTGAGGTGAGTGGCGGGTCAGGTGAGGGGGCGGGTCAACACAGGTGAGGGGGCGGGTCAGCACAGGTGAGGGGGCGGGTCAGGTGGGGGGCGGGTCAGCACAGGTGAGGGGTGGGTCAGCACAGGTGAGGGGGGCGGGTCAGGACAGGTGAGGGGCGGGTCAGGTGAGGGGCGGGTCAGCAAAGGTCAGGGGTGGGTCAGAACAGGTGAGGGGGTGGGTCAGGTGAGGGGGCGGGTCAACACAAGTGAGGGGCGGGGCAGGACAGGTGAGGGGCGGGTCAGGACAGGTGAGGGGGCAGGTCAGCACAGGTGAGGGGGCGGGTCAGGTGGGGGGGCGGATCGGGTCAGGTGGGGGGCGGGTCAGCACAGGTGAGGGGCAGGTCAGGACAGGTATGGGGCGGGTCAGGACAGGTGAGGGGGCGGGTCAGGACAGGTGAGGGGCGGGTCAGGACAGGTGAGGGGCGGGTCAGGACAGGTGAGGGGGCGGGTCAGCACAGGTGAGGGGGCGGGTCAGCACAGATGAGGGGTGGGTCAGCACAGATGAGGGGCGGGTCAGGTGAGGGGGCGGGTCAGGTGGGGGACTGGTCAGCACAGATGAGGGGCGGGTCAGGTGAGGGGGCGGGTCGGGTGAGGGGGCGGGTCAGGTGGGGGACGGGTCAGTACAGGTGAGGGGCAGGTCAGAACAGTGAGGGGGCGGGTCAGCACAGGTGAGGGGGCGGGTCAAGACAGGTAAGGGGCAGGTCAGGTGAGGGGCCGGGTCAGCACAGGTGAGGGGGCGGGTCAGGTGAGGCGCTGACCTTGAGACTGTGTACTGTTACCTGACATGCGTTTGAAGGGCGGCTCAGCTGATCCAGATAACTTAAACCGACTCGCTGTTCGAACCATCTGCATCATCACGGCCGCTGTGTGCTCGTCGTTCTCCAGCTCACCTGCTGACTGACGACACGGGGTCAAAAGGTCAGCACTCACAACATTACTTCATTATTCAAATTCAACTTTTCATAACGAGGATTACCAGTAGATTCATAGAAATCTGAATTGGTTGTTTTTCTTAGTTTCATTATTTGTCTAAGTTCCGCTTTTAAAGCGACTCAAAGTGAATGGAGTCTGGATTCATGGACTCAATCATCTCCTGCTGAGCTTCTGTGAGCTTTAAAAGCCGCCGGGCCCTACGCACGTCATATCCGGTCACAAAACCTCTTCTCGTCCAAACAGACGCGGTGCAGCTCAAACTGCGCCGAGGACAATCCTAAAACAACCGGAAATTGAATGACTCCGGTCTGCTACTCACGGCCAGGACCCCGTCCTCGCTGATGACCAGGTACCCGAGCTGATCCGGGATCCGCTCCAGACCCGCAGTCAGAGCCGCTGTCGTCTGCAACAACAGACTCAGGATCAGAGGCACTGACATTGTAAAGTCCGAGGCTCATGAACGCCACATGGATCATTCACATAACTTTACATGATAAAAGTCAAACAGGAAACATTGAAGGCATCAGCATCATAAATATATAACAACAACAATTTAAATGTAAACATCTATCAGAACTCACCATTTCTTCTTCTACGCTTTTTACGAGCTGAAGCTCAGCTGCATTTCCGGCTTTCTTGCGAGGAAGCTCGTACTGCACATGCGCAGTAAGTTTTTTCCAAAACTTTATTAGAAATTGTCCAACGGTCTTGTGATTTGTCATGTGACTGTTGAGACGTTCATTTTCTGTCGGAAATTACGTTCCGCTTTATCAACACACACAACAACAGCTTTATTTAATATATAACATATCATATGTTATAATATATAATACATAACATCTAACATGTAATCAAACATAATACATAACATATAATACATAACATATAACAAATAATATATAATACAATATAATACATAACATATAATATATAACAAATAATATATAATAAAATATAATACATAACATATAACAAATAATATATAATATAACAAATAATATATAATGTTTATTTGTACAACGTGTTTGAAGAAGAGATTCACTACGCGGCCGTGAAGGCAGCACGGCTAAACATGACGTCATCGTTTGAAGTTACCCGGATGTTATATATTTGTCTGTAATATTTAGAGTTCATGTAATTTAAGATTTTTGTTGTTTTTCTGGTTCTGTTTTTCAGTTATTCTGGTGTGCGCGCGCACCCTGCTGCTGCGACGCAAACGAGAAAACAAAAAGCGGAAGTGGCGTCACAGATGAGTAAAGCGGAAGTGGCGGTCAGCTGACTTGATCACATGACCCGCAGCGTCTTCACGAAGCTCCGACCCGTCTCTCTCTCCGGTAAACGCATCGGTACCTGAAGCTGCGCGTGATGGCTGGACGCGGGAAACTGATCGCCGTGATCGGGGACGAGGACACGTGCACGGGCTTCCTGCTCGGCGGCGTGGGCGAGCTCAACAAGAACCGGAAGCCCAACTTCCTGGTGGTGGAGAAGGACACGAGCGTCACGGAGATCGAGGAGACCTTCAAGTAAGAGGAGCCGCAGCAGGGGGTTCTGTACCGGGTCAGGGTCTGGTTTTATATATATTTAGTATATTTAGTGTGTGTACTATTGTCTCTCTGACCCGTCTCTCTCGGCTCCGCTGTAGGGCTTCTGGTCCCTGAAGGGGGGTCCCGCTGTAGGGCTCTGGTCCCTGAAGGGTCCC
>NC_136608.1:19122953-19147953 GCF_910589615.1 Taurulus bubalis | reverse complement strand
ATAAATATATATTTATCAACACATATAATAAATCCAAACGTGATCTGTAAACTACAAGTAAACAAAAGTTCGGAACTAACAGGAAGTACTTTTTCTGTGACTTCCTGCGTAAACACAGCTGACAGCTGACAACGCGAGGCGCGGCGCGGCGGGATTACATTTCACCCAGATACAACAGGTACGTTTTTCTGATTGGCTATTCGTGTCGCCCATCTCTTTTTCTTGATTGGCTGGGGATTCGGGGGAGACGTGCTTGATTCCTCCACGGTGAGGGCAGCGACCAGGTCATGTTTGCGCGCTGCGGCACATTAAATAGCCTAGAGTTTTTTTTCAGCGTGAGAAATACGATGTGTGGCGGGAGGACTTAAGACCGAAATGCGTGACACTTGAGAGCCCTGTAATCAGAAATTCAATCAATTGAAGCAGTGAAAATAAATTGTGTGTGATTCTCTGTATTCTCATCACGATCACCTTAATCATGTTCTACAATAATGATATGCATGTGTACTAATAACACTGTCATATAATTATGATGCTTTAACACATCCATAAGTTTCTGAAGAGCTAAATAAACTTAAGAACAGCGGCATGCAGCCTGACAGTCTGTGTCTGAGACGATCAGCTGCGTCTGTGGTGATCAGTGTCCGCGGCTCGAGAAGCTCTCTAAATAAATTATTTCCTTATCCAGTGAAGTTCAGTCAGCCTGCCCGGGAGAAGGTTTACATTTTTGGATGTGTTGCTATGGTGATTAATCTAAGCTTGCTTCGAGAAACCGAGAAAGCCTGACCTACGTCATCTTATCCTGACAATTAGCCGCTAACTCAGTAAGCCAGGTACGAGAAACAGGGCCCAGGTCTAGGCACAAATTGAAAAAAAAAACCTTTTGTCAAAATAAAAACATTTCCCGCGGACTCTTATTCTGAAATGCCGGTGCCGGATGTTTCCGCAGCGTGTTCCGGTACATAAGAGCGCGGCGCGCGGCCGGCGCTCAGTCTCTGCTCGCTCCCGCACCGGCATCATGTCTGATCCGTGCTCCTTCGCGGGTTCCCGCTGCGTCACCCGACACCTGAACCTGGTGCTGCGCGTGGACTTCCAGCGGCGCGTGCTGCGCGGCGCGGCCCAGCTGACCCTGGAGGCTCTGGAGGACCGCTTCTCCGCGCTGGTACGACCCGGCCTGGGCCGCGAGCCTCCGGGCTAGCGGTCCCGCTGTAGGGCTCTGATCCCTGAAGGGGTCCCGCTGTTGGGCTCTGGTCCCTGAAGGGGTCCTGCTGTAGGGGTTCTGGTTTATGAATAATATTTAAACTTTAAATTACTGTTTACTACTACTGTTTCACTTTGATCAATAAGTGATTATTAAATGTAACAATCACTTAAAATATATATACATACATATATATATATATATATATATATATATATATATATATATATATATATATATATATATACTTAAACACCTCAGTAGTATTTATATTAATATATTTCTAGTGTAATGTACAGAATATATGTTTCATTTATTGGTTAAACTTTATGGATGAACATATCTTCGACGTGTCTCTGGACTTTGACTCTAAGCTGATCAGGAAGAACAGGTGTGCTCACCTGAGACCGGGTCCAGGTCCAGGGTCCAGGGAGTCCTGCTCAGACCGAACCACAGAAACACCAAAACCTGTAGAAACCTGTTTACTAAATCTTTACTGACTTCTTATCATAAAGTCAGATTTAAATTCCTTTAGTTGTTTAAACGGAAATCTCTTTCTATTCATTCTGCAGCTTCTTCATGTGTTGTTGTTGTTATTATAATTGTTGTTGTTATTATGTTTGTTGTTATAATTGTTGTTGTTATTATAATTGTTGTTGTTATTATGTTTGTTGTTATAATTGTTGTTGTTATTATAATTGTTGTTGTTATTATGTTTGCTGTTATAATTGTTGTTATTATTTCTGTTTTCTGGCTGTAATCATCAACAAAAAGAAACATAATTCTAGTCTCAGATCCTAAATGTTATGAGGACTCTGATGTTCCAGAGCCAGTGATCCGGGTCTGGACTCTGGAGTCTTGACCGTGGAACTCTGGAGTCTAGTCTCTGGAGTCTGGTCTCTGGAGTCTAGTCTCTGGAGTCTAGTCTCTGGAGTCTGGTCTCTGGAGTCTGGTCTCTGGAGTCTGGTCTCTGGAGTCTAGTCTCTGGAGTCTGGTCTCTGGATTCTGGTCTCTGGTCTCTGGAGTCTAGTCTCTGGAGTCTAGTCTCTGGTCTCTGGAGTCTAGTCTCTGGTCTCTGGAGTCTAGTCTCTGGAGTCTAGTCTCTGGAGTCTGGTCTCTGGAGTCTGGTCTCTGGAGTCTGGTCTCTGGAGTCTAGTCTCTGGTCTCTGGAGTCTAGTCTCTGGAGTCTGGTCTCTGGAGTCTGGTCTCTGGAGTCTGGTCTCTGGAGTCTGGTCTCTGGAGTCTAGTCTCTGGAGTCTAGTCTCTTTTCTCTGGAGTCTAGTCTCTGGTCTCTGGAGTCTAGTCTCTGGAGTCTAGTCTCTAGTCTCTGGAGTCTAGTCTCTGGTCTCTGGAGTCTAGTCTCTGGTCTCTGGAGTCTAGTCTCTGGTATCTGGAGTCTGGTCTCTGGAGTCTGGTCTCTGGAGTCTGGTCTCTGGTCTCTGGAGTCTGGTCTGTGGTCTCTAATCTCTGGAGTCTGGTCTTTGGAGTCTGGTCTCTGGAGTCTAGTCTCTGGTCTCTGGAGTCTAGTCTCTGGAGTCTAGTCTCTGGATTCTAGTCTCTGGTGTCTAGTCTCTGGAGTCTAGTCTCTGGTCTCTGGAGTCTAGTTTCTGTAGTCTGGTCTCTGGAGTCTAGTCTCTGGTCTCTGGAGTCTAGTCTCTGGAGTCTAGTCTCTGGTCTCTGGAGTCTAGTCTATGGTCTCTGGCGTCTAGTCTCTGGTCTCTGGAGTCTAGTCTCTGGAGTCTAGTCTCTGGAGTCTAGTCTCTGGTCTCTGGAGTCTAGTCTCTGGAGTCTGGTCTCTGGAGTCTGGTCTCGGGAGTCTGGTCTCTGGAGTCTAGTCTCTGCAGTCTGGTCTCTGGAGTCTAGTCTCTGGTCTCTGGAGTCTGGTCTCTGGAGTCTAGTCTCTGGAGTCTAGTCTCTGGAGTCTGGTCTCTGGAGTCTAGTCTCTGGTCTCTGGAGTCTGGTCTCTGGAGTCTAGTCTCTGGAGTCTAGTCTCTGGAGTCTGGTCTCTGGAGTCTAGTCTCTGGTCTCTGGAGTCTGGTCTCTGGAGTCTGGTCTCTGGAGTCTGGTCTCTGGAGTCTGGTCTCTAGTCTCTGGAGTCTAGTCTCTGGAGTCTGGTCTCTGGAGTCTAGTCTCTGGTCTCTGGAGTCTGGTCTCTGGAGTCTAGTCTCTGGAGTCTAGTCTCTGGAGTCTGGTCTCTGGAGTCTAGTCTCTGGAGTCTAGTCTCTGGAGTCTAGTCTCTGGAGTCTAGTCTCTGGAGTCTGGTCTCTAGTCTCTGGAGTCTGGTCTCTGGAGTCTGGTCTCTGGAGTCTAGTCTCTGGTCTCTGGAGTCTAGTCTCTAGTCTCTGGAGTCTAGTCTCTGGTCTCTGGAGTCTGGTCTCTGGAGTCTGGTCTCTGGAGTCTGGTCTCTGGAGTCTGGTCTCTGGAGTCTAGTCTCTGGAGTCTGGTCTCTGGATTCTGGTCTCTGGTCTCTGGAGTCTAGTCTCTGGAGTCTAGTCTCTGGTCTCTGGAGTCTAGTCTCTGGAGTCTAGTCTCTGGAGTCTAGTCTCTGGAGTCTGGTCTCTGGAGTCTGGTCTCTGGAGTCTGGTCTCTGGAGTCTAGTCTCTGGTCTCTGGAGTCTAGTCTCTGGAGTCTGGTCTCTGGAGTCTGGTCTCTGGAGTCTAGTCTCTGGTCTCTGGAGTCTAGTCTCTGGAGTCTAGTCTCTGGTCTCTGGAGTCTAGTCTATGGTCTCTGGCGTCTAGTCTCTGGTCTCTGGAGTCTAGTCTCTGGAGTCTAGTCTCTGGAGTCTAGTCTCTGGAGTCTAGTCTCTGGAGTCTAGTCTCTGGAGTCTGGTCTCTGGAGTCTGGTCTCGGGAGTCTGGTCTCTGGAGTCTAGTCTCTGGAGTCTAGTCTCTGGTCTCTGGAGTCTGGTCTCTGGAGTCTAGTCTCTGGAGTCTAGTCTCTGGAGTCTGGTCTCTGGAGTCTAGTCTCTGGTCTCTGGAGTCTGGTCTCTGGAGTCTAGTCTCTGGAGTCTAGTCTCTGGAGTCTGGTCTCTGGAGTCTAGTCTCTGGTCTCTGGAGTCTGGTCTCTGGAGTCTGGTCTCTGGAGTCTGGTCTCTGGTCTCTGGTCTCTAGTCTCTGGAGTCTAGTCTCTGGAGTCTGGTCTCTGGAGTCTAGTCTCTGGTCTCTGGAGTCTGGTCTCTGGAGTCTAGTCTCTGGAGTCTAGTCTCTGGAGTCTGGTCTCTAGTCTCTGGAGTCTGGTCTCTGGAGTCTGGTCTCTGGTCTCTAGTCTCTGGTCTCTGGAGTCTGGTCTCTGGAGTCTGGTCTCTGGAGTCTGGTCTCTGGTCTCTGGAGTCTAGTCTCTTGAGTCTAGTCTCTGGTCTCTGGAGTCTAGTCTCTAGTCTCTGGAGTCTAGTCTCTGGAGTCTAGTCTCTGGAGTCTGGTCTCTGGAGTCTGGTCTTTGGAGTCTAGTCTCTGGTCTCTGGAGTCTAGTATCTGGTCTCTGGAGGCTGGTCTCTGGAGTCTAGTCTCTGGTCTCTGTAGTCTAGTCTCTGGAGTCTGGTCTCTGGAGTCTAGTCTCTGGAGTCTGGTCTCTGGTCTCTAGTCTCTGGAGTCTAGTCTCTAGTTTCTGGAGTATAATCTCTGGAGTCTGGTCTCTGTAGTCTAGTCTCTGGTCTCTGGAGTCTGGTCTCTGGAGTCTGGTCTCTGGAGTCTAGTCTCTGGAGTCTAGTCTCTGGTCTCTGGAGTCTGGTCTCTGGAGTCTGGTCTCTGGAGTCTGGTCTCTGGAGTCTGGTCTCTGGAGTCTGGAGTCTGGAGTCTGGTCTCTGGTCTCTAGTCTCTGGTCTCTGGAGTCTGGTCTCTGGAGTCTAGTCTCTGGAGTCTAGTCTCTGGAGTCTGGTCTCTGGAGTCTAGTCTCTGGTCTCTGGAGTCTATTCTCTGGAGTCTGTTCTCTGGAGTCTGGTCTCTGGAGTCTGGTCTCTAGTCTCTAGTCTCTGGAGTCTAGTCTCTGGTCTCTGGAGTCTGGTCTCTGGAGTCTAGTCTCTGGTCTCTGGAGTCTGGTCTCTGGAGTCTAGTCTCTGGTCTCTGGAGTCTAGTCTCTGGTCTCTGGAGTCTGGTCTCTGGAGTCTAGTCTCTGGAGTCTGGTCTCTGGAGTCTGGTCTCTGGTCTCTGGAGTCTAGTGTCTAGTCTCTGGTCTCTGACGTCTAGTCTCTGGTCTCTGGAGTCTAGTCTCTGGTCTCTGGTGTCTAGTCTCTGGACTCTGGTTTCTGGAGTCTAGTGTCTAGTCTCTGGAGTCTGGTCTCTGGAGTCTGGTCTCTGGAGTCTGGTCTCTGGTCTCTGGAGTCTGGTCTCTAGTCTCTGGAGTCTAGTCTCTAGTCTCTGGAGTCTAGTCTCTGGAGTCTGGTCTCTGGAGTCTGGTCTCTGGAGTCTAGTCTCTGGTCTCTGGTCTCTGGAGTCTAGTGTCTAGTCTCTGGTCTCTGAAGTCTAGTCTCTGGTCTCTGGTGTCTGGAGTCTAGTGTTTAGTCTCTGGTCTCTGAAGTCTGGTCTCTGGTGTCTAGTCTCTGGTCTCTGGTCTCTGGTGTATAGTCTCTGGTCTCTGGTCTCTGGACTCTGGTTTCTGGAGTCTAGTGTCTAGTCTCTGGAGTCTGGTCTCTGGAGTCTGGTCTCTGGAGTCTAGTGTCTAGTCTCTGGTCTCTGAAGTCTAGTCTCTGGTCTCTGGTGTCTGGAGTCTAGTGTTTAGTCTCTGGTCTCTGAAGTCTGGTCTCTGGTGTCTGGTCTCTGGTGTATAGTCTCTGGTCTCTGGAGTCTAGTCTCTGGAGTCTAGTCTCTGGTCTCTGGAGTCTGGTCTCTGGAGTCTGGTCTCTGGAGTCTGGTCTCTGGAGTCTAGTCTCTGGTCTCTGGAGTCTGGTCTCTGGAGTCTGGTCTCTGGTCTCTGGAGTCTAGTCTCTGGAGTCTAGTCTCTGGTCTCTGGAGTCTAGTCTCTGGAGTCTAGTCTCTAGTCTCTGGAGTCTAGTCTCTAGTCTCTGGAGTCTGGTCTCTGGAGTCTAGTCTCTGGTCTCTGGAGTCTAGTCTCTGGTCTCTGGAGTCTAGTCTCTGGTCTCTGGACTCTGGTTTCTGGAGTCTAGTGTCTGGTCTCTGGAGTCTAGTCTCTGGTTTCTGGAGTCTAGTGTCTAGTCTCTGGTCTCTTAAGTCTAGTCTCTGGACTCTGGTTTCTGGAGTCTAGTGTCTAATCTCTGGTCTCTGGAGTCTAGTCTCTGGAGTCTAGTCTCTGGTCTCTAGTCTCTGGTCTCTGGAGTCTAGTCTCTGGACCCTGGTCTCTGGTTTCTGCCGATCCCGGTGAGTCCAGGGCCTCATTCATGAATCCCGTTGCAGACCTTGGACTCCAGAGACCTGCAGATCGTCTCTGTGAGTGCAAATGGACAAGCGGCCCGCTTTACGATGGGCCCTGAACACAGCTTCAAGGGGACGCCGCTGGTCATCACGCTGCCCTTTGACCTCTCCAGGTGACCCCGCTTCTCTTTCCTAAAAGCCCTTTCAAAGTAAAAGCCTGCTTCTCTTTCCTCAAAGCCCTTTCAAAGTAAAAGCCACTAACATGCTTGTGTGGGCCAATCAGAGGGCAGCACGCCGTGGTGGAGGTGACCTATGAGACGTCCCCGTCGGCCTCGGCGCTGCAGTGGCTCTCACCGGAGCAGACGGCCGGGAAGAGGCAGCCTTACCTGTTCAGCCAGTGCCAGGTGAGCCGATTAGTAGGGATCAATAACCACTAGAGATCTATAACCACTAGAGATCAATAACCATTATGTCATGTAGACCTGATCCATTAATATAATAATAAAAATAATCAACACTATAATCAGCCAAGGTAAACCTTCTCCCTCTGTCTTGTCTTAAAGGCTCATCACTGCAGGAGTATGGTTCCCTGTCAGGACAGCCCATCTGTCAAACACACCTACTACGCTCAGGTAACACACACACACACACACACACACACACACACACACACACACACACACACACACACACACACACAATCTGTTTGTTGGTCTTCGCACAAAAGCGATTACAAACAAAAACAATACAAAGATGTTTGAGTGCCATGATATAGTAGTGCCCTGTGTTTTGTCCCTCAGGTGTTTGAGCCTCAAAAGGCCCTGTGTCTTGTCTCTCAGGGGAGTTATTTTCAGTGTGCCCTGAGTCTTGTCTCTCAGGGGAGTTATTCTCAGTGTGCCCTGAGTCTTGTCTCTCAGGGGAGTTATTCTCAGTGTGCCCTGAGTCTTGTCTCTCAGGGGAGTTATTCTCAGTGTGCCCTGAGTCTTGTCTCTCAGGGGAGTTATTCTCAGTGTGCCCTGAGTCTTGTCTCTCATGGGAGTTATTCTCAGTGTGCCCTGTGTCTTGTCTCTCAGGGGAGTTGTTCTCAGTGTGCCCTGTGTCTTGTCTCTCAGGTTTCAGTACCTAAAGACCTGGTGGCTGTGATGAGTGCAGTGAGAGACGGACAGGAAGTTGATCCTCAGGACAACAGCCGCATCATCTACAGGTTCAGACAGCCGGTCAGTCTGCTGTTCTTCTCCGCATCGCTCCGGTGATGTCAGCGATGACGTCACATATTCATTAATAAATGTTTCAGGAAGTCGTGGTCATACATCATAGAACTGTAGTTACACATGTAACCAGAGCATTTTTCTTTCTGGAGCTGACGACCGCAGTCATCTGTTTGACCTCTGACCTTTGTGCTCAGGTGCCCATGCCTTCTTACCTGATCGCCATTGTGGTTGGAGCTTTGGAGAGCAGGTACTCTCTCTCTCCCTCGCCCCTTCACTGATGTCATGGTGTCACCTGAGCAGGTAAACAGTGTTTCTGTGCTCTGATTGGTTGACAGGGAGATCGGGCCAAGATCCAGAGTTTGGTCTGAGAAGGAGTTTGTGGATAAAGCAGCATTTGAGTTCTCTGAGGTGAGTCTTCAACCCATTAGTTGAACTGGAACCAGTCCCTAACCCTCGACTGGAACCAGTCCCTAACCCTCGACTGGAACCAGTCCCTAACCCTCGACTGGTTCCAGTCCCTACCTTGACTAGAACCAGTCTCTAGGTCATACCAGTCTCTAACCCTCGACTGGAACCAGTCTCTAGGTCATACCAGTCCCTAACCCTCGACTAGAACCAGTCTCTAGGTCATACCAGTCCCTAACCCTCGACTAGAACCAGTCTCTAGGTCATACCAGTCCCTAACCCTTGACTAGAACCAGTCTCTTGGTCATACCAGTCCCTAACCATCAACTAGAACCAGTCTCTAGGTCATACCAGTCTCTAACCATCAACTAGAACCAGTCTCTAGGTCATACCAGTCCTTAACCCTTGACTAGAACCACTCTCTAGGTCATACCAGTCCCTAACCCTTGACTAGAACCAGTCTCTAGGTCATACCAGTCCCTAACCCTTGACTAGAACCAGTCTCTAGGTCATACCAGTCCCTAACCCTTGACTAGAACCAGTCTCTAGGTCATACCAGTCCCTAACCCTTGACTAGAACCAGTCTCTAGGTCATACCAGTCCCTAACCTTTGACTGGAACCAGTCCCTAACCCTTGACTAGAACCAGTCTCTCGACTAGAACCAGTCCCTAAGTCATACCTACTACTTTCTTCGTCAGACTGAGACCATGTTGAAGACCGCTGAGGACCTGGTGGGACCGTATGTTTGGGGTCAGTACGACATCCTGGTTCTGCCTCCCTCGTTCCCTTATGGAGGCATGGAGAACCCCTGTCTGACCTTCGCTACACCCACCCTGCTGGTACACACACACACACACACACATATATATATATATATATATATATATATATATATATATATATATATATATATATATATATATATATATATATATATATATATATATATATATATATATATATATATATATCCTAACAATGGTTATTATACCTGACCATCTTCATGTGTCTGTCTTCACAGGCAGGAGACAAATCTTTGTCCAACGTGAGTATAAAACCACTACTCACCTGTTCACCTATTCTCCTACTTACCTGTTCTCCCGCTCACCTGTCTACCTGTTCTCCTGCTCACCTGCTCACCTGTTCTCCCGCTCACCTGTTCTCCCGCTCACCTGTTCTCCCGCTCACCTGTCTGCCTGTTCTCCCGCTCACCTGTCTACCTGTTCTCCCGCTCACCTGTCAGGTGATTGCTCATGAGATCTCCCACAGCTGGACCGGGAATCTGGTGACCAACAAGACCTGGGAACACTTCTGGTAAACCAGCGAAGAATCTTTTATTAATGTACAAAATGAATTCATGAATGAGATGTTCCTCCGTAAAGATACCAATGTGTGTAGAAGACACACCTTGTTCTCACCTGTCATGACTCATAGTTTGTACTAACATGTGACATCACTGATCATGTGACGCAGGCTGAACGAGGGTCACACGGTCTACCTGGAGAGGATGATTGGCAGGTCTCTGGTCAGCGAGCAGTTCAGGCAGTTCAAAGCCATGGGTGGCTGGAAGGACCTGCAGGACTCGGTGAGGACCTGGACCCGTGTTTAGAATTGGAAGCTCATCGGTCTGCGTGGTTCTCACCTGTCTGCGTGGTCTCAGGTGAACACCTTCGGAGCCGACAACGTGCTGACCAACCTGGTCCCCAGTCTGCAGGACGTGGACCCCGACGACGCCTTCTCCTCGGTGCCCTACGAGAAGGGGTTCGCTCTGCTGTACCACCTGGAGGAGCTGCTGGGGGGGCCAGGTAACACCTGCACACACAAGGACACACGCCTAGACACGCACGTGTCACGCCTAGACACGCACGAGTCACGCCTAGACACGCACGAGTCCCGCCTAGACACGCATGCCTAGACACGCACGCCTAGACACGCACGCCTAGACACGCACGTGTCACGCCTAGACATGCACGAGTCACGCCTAGACACGCACGCCTAGACACGCACGTGTCACGCCTAGACACGCACGCCTAGACACGCACGCCTAGACACGCACGTGTCACGCCTAGACACGCACGTGTCACGCCTAGACACGCACGTCTAGACACGCACGTGTCACGCCTAGACACGCACGTGTCAGGTCTAGACACGCACGAGTCACGCCTAGACACGCACGCGTCAGGTCTAGACACGCACGCGTCACGCCTAGACACGCACGCCTAGACGCGTCAGGTCTAGACACGCACGCCTAGACACGCACGTGTCACGTCTAGACACGCACGCCTAGACACGCACGCGTCACGCCTAGACACGCACGCCTAGACACGCACGCGTCACGCCTAGACACGCACGCGTCACGCCTAGACACGCACGCCTAGACACGCACGCGTCACGCCTAGACACGCACGCGTCACGCCTAGACACGCACGCGTCACGCCTAGACACGCACGCGTCACGCCTAGACACGCACGCGTCACGCCTAGACACTCACGCGTCACGCCTAGACACGCACGCCTAGACACGCACGTGTCACGCCTAGACACGCACGCTTAGACATGCACGTGTCACGCCTCGACGCTCACGTGTCACGCCTCGACGCTCACGTGTCACGCCTAGACGCTCACGTGTCACACCTAGACGCTCACGTGTCACGCCTAGACGCGCACGTGTCACGCCTAGACGCTCACTTGTCACGCCCAGACGCTCACGTCTCACGCCTAGACGCTCACGTGTCACGCCTAGAAGCTCACGTGTCACGCCTAGACGCGCACGTGTCACGCCTAGACGCGCACGTGTCACGCCTAGACGCGCACGTGTCACGCCTAGACGCTCACGTGTCACGCCTAGACGCTCACGTGTCACGCCTAGAAGCTCACGTGTCACGCCTAGAAGCTCACGTGTCACGCCTAGACGCGCACGTGTCACGCCTAGACGCGCACGTGTCACGCCTAGACGCGCACGTGTCACGCCTAGACGCTCACGTGTCACGCCTAGACGCTCACGTGTCACGCCTAGACGCGCACGTGTCACGCCTAGACGCTCACGTGTCACGCCTAGACGCTCACGTGTCACGCCTAGACGCTCACGTGTCACGCCTAGACGCGCACGTGTCACGCCTAGACGCGCACGTGTCACGCCTAGATCCGCACGCCTAGACACACCGGTTTGCTTGTTGCTCCTCAGAGGTGTTCATGGGTTTCGTGAGGTCCTACATCCAGCGGTTTGCCTACGGCAGCGTCACCACGGACGAGTGGAAGAACTACCTGTTCACGTACTTCAAAGACCAGGTGCCTCGCCTCTCTGGATCCAGATCTGCTACAGTCCTGCTTGTGGAGTCGAGCGTCAGAACGTCTCTGATCTGCGTCTTTGTCTTTCTCAGGTGGACGTCCTGAACAAGGTGGACTGGAACGCCTGGATGTTCACTCCTGGGATGCCTCCGGTCAAGCCTCAGTGAGTGGATCCTGTCAGACCTCCTCCGGTCTTTAGACCTGCTCCCTTGGTTCTGATGTAGTCTCATTGTTGTGTTCAGGTACGACACCACGCTGGCTGACGCCTGCATCGCTCTGAGCCAGAGGTGGATCAAGGTGAGGCCTGGACCCCACGTGGACCCATGTTTTGAGCTTTTGTGTTCAGAGTCAGACCTCCGTCTTCTGCCCCCTTCAGGCCAAGGACCAGGACCTGAGCAGCTTTAAAGAGTCTGATGTGAAGACGCTGTCGTCCCACCAGCTCATCGAGTTCCTGTCTCTCCTGCTTCAGGAGGTAAACCACCACAGTCCACCTCACTGAAAGTCCACTTCAGTCCACCTCACTGAAAGTCCACTTCAGTCCACATCAGTCCACCTCACTGAAAGTCCACTTCAGTCCACATCAGTCCACCTCACTGAAAGTCCACTTCAGTCCACTTCAGTCCACCTCACTGAAAGTCCACTTCAGTCCACATCAGTCCACCTCACTGAAAGTCCACTTCAGTCCACCTCACTGAAAGTCCACTTCAGTCCACTTCACTGAAAGTCCACTTCAGTCCACCTCACTGAAAGTCCACTTCAGTCCACATCAGTCCACCTCACTGAAAGTCCACTTCAGTCCACATCAGTCCACCTCACTGAAAGTCCACTTCAGTCCACTTCAGTCCACCTCACTGAAAGTCCACTTCAGTCCACTTCACTGAAAGTCCACTTTAGTCCACCTTACTGAAAGTCCACTTCAGTCCACATCAGTCCACTTCACTGAAAGTCCACTTTAGTCCACCTCACTGAAAGTCCACTTCAGTCCACATCAGTCCACTTCACTGAAGGTCCACTTCAGTCCGCCTCACTGAAAGTCCACATCAGTCCTCTTAACTGAAGGTCCACTTCCTGTTCCTTCAGGACGCTCTTCCTCTGACCCATGTGAAGAAGATGCAGGAGGTTTATGATCTCAACGCCATCATGAACTCAGAGATCCGCTTCAGGTAAGAGTCCTTCTTCAGGTCTTTCTTCTGAAGCCCCGCCCCCTCCCCGAAGCCTCCTGATGATTGGCTCTCCTCCCTCCAGGTGGCTCCGCTTGTGTGTGCGGTCCAGGTGGGAGGAGGCGGTCCCCATGGCGCTGAAGATGGCGACGGAGCAGGGCAGGATGAAGTACACCAGGCCGCTCTTCAGGTACTTCTATACGCCCAGTATGTGAATATTTGTTGAAAGCAGTTCTCGTTGTGACTCTGTGTACTTTGTGTGTACTTGTACTTTGTCTTCAGAGAGCTCTCTACCTATGAAAAGTATCGAGATGAAGCGCTTCAAGTGTTTCTGGCTCACAGAGCAGCGATGCACCCGGTCACCGCCGGACTGGTCGCCAAGGACCTGAAGGTGGACGCCAGTAAGACCACCAGCCTGTAACTGGAAACCAGTCCCACCAGTACAGGATGTCAGACCACCAGCCTGTAGCTAGAAACCAGTCCCACCAGTACAGGATCCAGCTGCAGTCTCTGGTTTGATTGTTTCTTTTCTGTAAATAATTCTGCAGAAGAAATAAAACACGTCTGAAGTAAACTTCTCTTTCACCCTAAACCTCAAGCCTTCATCTTGCATCATCATTACCCAGCATGCCGTTCAGCGGTGTTGCATCACTATTGTAACATTGTGTATTTCTCCACATTACACGGTATAATAAAGAAAAGAAAAGAATAAAAGAAAACTTTATTTAAATGGAGACAAAAAGGTGTAATGAGTACAAACTAAATGCATGTGCAAGATAAAGAGGAATTCTAGATTGTATTCACAAACTGAAGCAGCTTTAATAATAAGTTAAAGTTCTAAAACAGACCTTTTTATTATCCGAGATGTTCTTATGTTTAGTTTTATGCTCGTGTTTATACTGAGGTCTGATGTATTCTGATCAGTTAAATGTATGATGTCACCCATGTTTAAATAATAGTAATATATTAAATAAATAATACGCAGGAAGCTTTACATTAAACTCCAGAAAGTCTTAAACTGGGCTTTAGCTTCTGACGCTCCATTGGTACTTAAACATTTCATCCAAAGCGCTTCCTTTGTGTTGCTCTATACGCCGTAGACACGGCAACGCGGAGCAATTATTATAATAATCTTTAATCCCCGGCCTCACGCGTCTGATGGCTCAACACGGAGTTTCCCCACCTGGCGAGGTGAAGAAACAGGAAGCCTGGCAGCAGAGAAGAGGAAGACGAAGGAGGAAGAGCTGCATGAAGAAAGACTTTCATCACAGCTGTGACTCCATCTTTAGAAACGTTCATGTGTCAATAAGGAACGGCCGGTGAGTGGTGAGCAACAACGTATCACAATACGAAGAGTACTGAACGTCTTCATAAACAAGTACATGTGTAAAGTCAATGATAACATACTTTATGTGAGCAATAGTCATCACTTTAAAAACCCAAACTAAAAGGGTTTGACTCTGCAACCACTAGGGCTGTTTGAATAATGGTGTTATGATAAAAGGTACTCATGTGAGATTGTGTTCAGATGAGTACACATCAGTGTATATGTTACTAGTTCAGAATACACATCAGTGTATATGTTACTAGTTCAGAATACACATCAGTGTATATGTTACTGGTTCAGAGTACACATCAGTGTATTTGTTACTAGTTCAGAATACACATCAGTGTATATGTTACTGGTTCAGAGTACACATCAGTGTATATGTTACTGGTTCAGAGTACACATCAGTGTATATGTTACTGGTTCAGAGTACACATCAGTGTATATGTTACTGGTTCAGAGTACACATCAGTGTATATGTTACTGGTTCAGAGTACACATCAGTGTATTTGTTACTAGTTCAGAATACACATCAGTGTATATGTTACTGGTTCAGAATACACATCAGTGTATATGTTACTGGTTCAGAGTACACATCAGTGTATATGTTACTGGTTCAGAGTACACATCAGTGTATATGTTACTGGTTCAGAGTACACATCAGTGTATATGTTAGTGGTTCAGAATAAATGAAGGTTATACTGATTGGACATAACAAACTGGTCCAACACAGATTACAAGAAGAAAGCTACAAGAAGCTATGAAGTCAGAAGGCTGTTTTAATACATAGTTACATTAACAGTCACATGATTAATAAACACTTATTGATATTATGGCAAGTTGAGATGAAATAAGGCCGACAGGAGAAGTTTGGTCGAACTGATCGACAGCTGATGGTGTTGGCACAATCATCAATATGTCTGAATGACTGTAGTGTAGCTGCTGGACTCTAAACATGTAACACTGCACATGTGATCATGTACATCACCATCAGAGGGACAGCAGGCGTTAGAACAGTTGCACACAGCTAGTTACTCATTAAACGTCTTCATTCATTTGTGTGTGGAACATGTCTCTACTTTCTCAGACTACGTTAACGTGCACAAAATGTTCTTATTCTGAAAAGCTAATATTCCACCAAGTTTGCGTGGTCGCTGATAATGAATATTCCACTTATATTCCCATTTACATGCATGACGTAGCAAAGACAGTTGCAGGGCTCTCAAGTTTTTAAGACAGGTAAGAGTGACCTCCCTCCCTCCCTCCCTCTCTCTCTCTCTCTCTCTCTCTCTCTCTCTCTCTCGCTCTCTCTCTCGCTCTCTCTCTCTCTCTCTCTCTCGCTCTCTCTCTCTCTCTCTCTCTCTCTCGCTCTCTCTCTCGCTCTCTCTCTCTCGCTCTCTCTCTCGCTCTCTCTCTCTCTCTCTCTCTCGCTCTCTCTCTCTCTCTCTCTCGCTCTCTCTCCCGCTCTCTCTCCCGCTCCCTCTCTCTCTCCCTCCCTCTCTCCCTCCCTCCTACAATGTGTGGCGGGAGGGCGTGACTTAAGACCGAAACCGTAGCAAAGACGGTGGCTACACTAGAAGAAGAAGAAGACTGGAGAGCTCAATGTGGACTCAGTCGGTCCCCATCTTCACATTGCAGACTGACATTGACGGTCTTCGGGTCTATTTCAGATATGAGTTCCGGGTTCAGGTCCAGCTGAGTCCCAGTCCTTGGGTTATCTTGACCCCCTCCAGGTCCTGGTCTTCCTGTCGTTGCTGCAGTCTTTGTTCTTCCAGCAGAGACACCAGAGAGTCTCTCTGCTCCACCACCTCCAACATCTCCTCCAGGATCAGACGCTCCTCCAGCAGCTCCCAGTCCTCCTTCAGGTGGTCTGCACACAGGGTTTATGTTCACTAGACCGTGATCTCTGGTACTCTAATGTTTAATGTGTACTAAATTATTAATTATTAATGTTACCCTCCAGGGCCATCCGCTCTCTGAGCTCCTGCTGCAGACGACCCTGTCGGTCCTCCAACTCCAACTCTCGAGCACTGAAACACAGAAGAGACCAGAGACCAGGTTTCACACAGCTCTGGTTCATCCTGATAAACCTGAACCTGCTGAATGAACCACACCCTGGAGGTTCTGGTAAACCTGAACCACATCCTGGAGGTTCTGGTAAACCTGAACCACATCCTGGAGGTTCTGGTAAACCTGAACCACATCCTGGAGGTTCTGATAAACCTGAACCTGCTGAATGAACCACACCCTGGAGGTTCTGGTAAACCTGAACCACATCCTGGAGGTTCTGATAAACCTGAACCTGCTGAATGAACCACACCCTGGAGGTTCTGGTAAACCTGAACCACACCCTGGAGGTTCTGGTAAACCTGAACCACATCCTGGAGGTTCTGGTAAACCTGAACCACATCCAGAAGGTTCTGGTAAACGTGAACCACATCCTGGAGATTCTGGTAAACCTGAACCACATCCTGGAGGTTCTGGTAAACCTGAACCTGAACCACATCCTGGAGGTTCTGGTAAACCTGAACCTGAACTGGATGTAAAGGTAAGATACTCACAATATCACGAGTTCAGATTCATATCGGACCAGAGAATTCTTCTGCTGGACCAACTGGAACCACTGCTGCATCAGAGCCGGATTATCCAGTTTACCCAGTCCTACAGAGACAGAGAGACAGACAGGTTACCCAGTCCTACAGAGACAGAGAGACAGACAGGTTACCCAGTCCTACAGAGACAGAGAGACAGACAGGTTACCCAGTCCTGGAGAGACAGAGAGACAGACAGGTTACCCAGTCCTACAGAGACAGAGAGACAGACAGGTTACCCAGTCCTACAGAGACAGAGAGACAGACAGGTTACCCAGTCCTACAGAGACAGAGAGACAGACAGGTTACCCAGTCCTACAGAGACAGAGAGACAGACAGGTTACCCAGTCCTACAGAGACAGAGAGACAGACAGGTTACCCAGTCCTGGAGAGACAGAGAGGTTATTCAGACACTTTAGTATACTACAGTATACTACATAATACTACAGTACACTTCAGTACACAACATAATACTACAGTGCATTTCAGTATACAACATGATACTTCAGTATACAACATAATACTACAGTACACTTCAGTACACAACATAATACTACAGTGCATTTCAGTATACAACATGATACTTCAGCATACAACATACTACTACAGTACTCTGTGTCGAACTCACCTTCCAGGTGAAGCTCGATCTTCTGGCTGTCAGTGGACTCTCCCCAATAATCTGTCACGTTGTATAAAAACATACATACGATTTACTTTAAATGTACACAGACAGCTGTTATGTTGTGTACTTGTACCTGCTTCTCCTCTCAGAGCTCTCTCCACCATCACTCCTGCTGTGTACTTGTACCTGCTGTGCCGTGTACTTGTACCTGCTGCGCCGTGTACTTGTACCTGCTGTGTCATGTACTTGTACCTGCTGCGCCGTGTACTTGTACCTGCTGTGTCATGTACTTGTACCTGCTGCGCCGTGTACTTGTACCTGCTGTGCCATGTACTTGTACCTGCTGCGCCGTGTACTTGTACCTGCTGTGCCATGTACTTGTACCTGCTTCTCCTCTCAGAGCTCTCTCCACCATCACTCCTCTCTCCTCTAGATGTCTCTGCTTCTCTTCCACCTGCTGCAGCTGTCTCTGGATCACCTGAGACACAACAGCTGCATGAGTACATCTTCTACATTTCACTTTTTTATCCAAAGAGACTGACATGTTAGCTCTCTACACCGTAGTCATAGCAACGGGGAGCAGTTAGGGGTTAAGAGTCTCAAGGACACAACGACATGGATTAGCAGAGCCGGGGCTCGAACCACCAATCCTCTGATTGAAGGAGGGACATGCTAGCCACTTATCCACAGTCACCCCATGGGGACCTGGTCTCTGTCCTCAGGTGGACCTGGTCTTTCACCCTGACTGTCTCTGTCCTCATGTGGCCCTGGTCTCTGTCCTCAGGTGGACCTGGTCTTTCACCCTGACTGTCTCTGTCCTCATGTGGCCCTGGTCTCTGTCCTCAGGTGGACCTGGTCTTTCACCCTGACTGTCTCTGTCCTCATGTGGCCCTAGTCTCTGTCCTCATGTGGCCCTGGTCTCTGTCCTCAGGTGGACCTGGTCTTTCACCCTGACTGTCTCTGTCCTCATGTGGACCTAGTCTCTGTCCTCAGGTGGACCTGGTCTCTGTCCTCAGGTGGACCTGGTCTCTGTCCTCAGGTGGACCTAGTCTCTGTCCTCAGGTGGACCTAGTCTCTGTCCTCAGGTGGACCTAGTCTCTGTCCTCATGTGGCCCTAGTCTCTGTCCTCAGGTGGACCTAGTCTCTGTCCTCATGTGGCCCTAGTCTCTGTCCTCAGGTGGACCTAGTCTCTGTCCTCAGGTGGACCTGGTCTCTGTCCTCAGGTGGACCTAGTCTCTGTCCTCATGTGGACCTAGTCTCTGTCCTCATGTGGACCTAGTCTCTGTCCTCATGTAGCCCTGGTCTCTGTCCTCAGGTGGACCTGGTCTTTCACCCTGACTGTCTCTGTCCTCATGTGGCCCTGGTCTCTGTCCTCATGTGGCCCTGGTCTCTGTCCTCAGGTGGACCTAGTCTCTGTCCTCAGGTGGACCTAGTCTCTGTCCTCATGTGGACCTGGTCTCTGTCCTCAGGTGGACCTGGTCTTTCACCCTGACTGTCTCTGTCCTCATGTGGCCCTGGTCTCTGTCCTCAGGTGGACCTGGTCTTTCACCCTGACTGTCTCTGTCCTCATGTGGCCCTGGTCTCTGTCCTCAGGTGGACCTGGTCTTTCACCCTGACTGTCTCTGTCCTCATGTGGCCCTGGTCTCTGTCCTCAGGTGGACCTGGTCTTTCACCCTGACTGTCTCTGTCCTCATGTGGCCCTAGTCTCTGTCCTCATGTGGCCCTGGTCTCTGTCCTCAGGTGGACCTGGTCTTTCACCCTGACTGTCTCTGTCCTCATGTGGACCTAGTCTCTGTCCTCAGGTGGACCTGGTCTCTGTCCTCAGGTGGACCTGGTCTCTGTCCTCAGGTGGACCTAGTCTCTGTCCTCAGGTGGACCTAGTCTCTGTCCTCAGGTGGACCTAGTCTCTGTCCTCATGTGGCCCTAGTCTCTGTCCTCAGGTGGACCTAGTCTCTGTCCTCATGTGGCCCTAGTCTCTGTCCTCAGGTGGACCTAGTCTCTGTCCTCAGGTGGACCTGGTCTCTGTCCTCAGGTGGACCTAGTCTCTGTCCTCATGTGGACCTAGTCTCTGTCCTCATGTAGCCCTGGTCTCTGTCCTCAGGTGGACCTGGTCTTTCACCCTGACTGTCTCTGTCCTCATGTGGCCCTGGTCTCTGTCCTCATGTGGCCCTGGTCTCTGTCCTCAGGTGGACCTAGTCTCTGTCCTCAGGTGGACCTAGTCTCTGTCCTCATGTGGACCTGGTCTCTGTCCTCAGGTGGACCTGGTCTTTCACTCTGACTGTCTCTGTCCTCATGTGGCCCTGGTCTCTGTCCTCAGGTGGACCTGGTCTTTCACCCTGACTGTCTCTGTCCTCATGTGGCCCTGGTCTCTGTCCTCAGGTGGACCTGGTCTTTCACCCTGACTGTCTCTGTCCTCATGTGGCCCTAGTCTCTGTCCTCATGTGGCCCTGGTCTCTGTCCTCAGGTGGACCTGGTCTTTCACCCTGACTGTCTCTGTCCTCATGTGGACCTAGTCTCTGTCCTCAGGTGGACCTGGTCTCTGTCCTCAGGTGGACCTGGTCTCTGTCCTCATGTGGACCTAGTCTCTGTCCTCAGGTGGACCTAGTCTCTGTCCTCAGGTGGACCTAGTCTCTGTCCTCATGTGGCCCTAGTCTCTGTCCTCAGGTGGACCTAGTCTCTGTCCTCAGGTGGACCTGGTCTCTGTCCTCAGGTGGACCTAGTCTCTGTCCTCATGTGGACCTAGTCTCTGTCCTCATGTGGACCTAGTCTCTGTCCTCATGTGGCCCTGGTCTCTGTCCTCAGGTGGACCTGGTCTTTCACCCTGACTGTCTCTGTCCTCATGTGGCCCTGGTCTCTGTCCTCATGTGGCCCTGGTCTCTGTCCTCAGGTGGACCTAGTCTCTGTCCTCAGGTGGACCTAGTCTCTGTCCTCATGTGGACCTGGTCTCTGTCCTCAGGTGGACCTGGTCTTTCACCCTGACTGTCTCTGTCCTCATGTGGCCCTGGTCTCTGTCCTCAGGTGGACCTGGTCTTTCACCCTGACTGTCTCTGTCCTCATGTGGCCCTGGTCTCTGTCCTCAGGTGGACCTGGTCTTTCACCCTGACTGTCTCTGTCCTCATGTGGCCCTGGTCTCTGTCCTCAGGTGGACCTGGTCTTTCACCCTGACTGTCTCTGTCCTCATGTGGCCCTAGTCTCTGTCCTCATGTGGCCCTGGTCTCTGTCCTCAGGTGGACCTGGTCTTTCACCCTGACTGTCTCTGTCCTCATGTGGACCTAGTCTCTGTCCTCAGGTGGACCTGGTCTCTGTCCTCAGGTGGACCTGGTCTCTGTCCTCATGTGGACCTAGTCTCTGTCCTCATGTGGCCCTAGTCTCTGTCCTCAGGTGGACCTAGTCTCTGTCCTCATGTGGCCCTAGTCTCTGTCCTCAGGTGGACCTAGTCTCTGTCCTCATGTGGCCCTGGTCTCTGTCCTCATGTGGCCCTGGTCTCTGTCCTCATGTGGCCCTGGTCTCTGTCCTCAGGTGGACCTAGTCTCTGTCCTCAGGTGGACCTAGTCTCTGTCCTCAGGTGGACCTAGTCTCTGTCCTCATGTGGACCTGGTCTCTGTCCTCATGTGGACCTGGTCTCTGTCCTTTTGTGGACCTGGTCTCTGTCCTCAGGTGGACCTGGTCTTTCACCCTGACTGTCTCTGTCCTCAGGTGGACCTGGTCTTGTCCTTAGGGACTCTCACCTGAGCCTTGTGGAGTCTCTTCAGCTGTTCCTGTTTGGCTTTTCTTCGAGCAGCTCTCTGAACTCTTCGGGTGATTTTGGCGTCCAGGTCTTCATCCAGGTCTTGGTCTTCTTGTCCCCTCTGGAACATGTTCTCCTTCAACCCGAGACTAGACGGCTCCTTTGGCTGGACGAGGACCCCTACTACCTCTGTGGGACATGAGGACTGTCCACCAGAGCCCTGGAGGGGGATTCTGTCCTTCAGAGAGCGTTTCTGAAACAACACACACGACAACGTGAATCCATCACAGGGAGTCCAGCAGAGAGATCCTGAACCAGAACGAGGAGGACCGGGTCTGTACCTTGATGCCGTACGCTCGCTTAAAAGCCAGAGCGTGAGGAACGTATGCCGGCTGAGAGACATGGAGCACAGAAACAATCAAACAAAACAGGGATTTAACCAAAACCAGGTCTCAACACGCACTGAACTAAAGACTCTAACATGTCTGTAATGTCTGTCTTCAAGGACACGTCCAAGTTTCGAGTCAGGTGTGACGAGTCCAAGTCTTCAGTAAATCATGACAAATGTGGACTCAGTCAAGTCTAGGTCGCTTGAGTCAAGTCTCAGTCTAAGTCTCACCCTCAAGCCACTTGAGACTTGTATGTCATGTCAATCTCAATTCACTCAAACATGTCCAAGTCAAGTCTCAATTCTTCTAGACGAGTCTCAAATGGTGGAGACGGGTCCCAAGTCAGTACAAGCATTTAGTCACTGGAGACAAATTAGAAGTCAGTCGAGACGAGTCTCACATCAGATAAGTTAGGTTACTCTATTTGTAGGTAGACTTGGTTTGCAATAGAAAGCGAGGCATCCGTCTCGACACATCAACAAGACAACAAGATGATAAGAAAGAGACGTAAAAACATTCAAACAACAAATCAGTCAAGACAACTCCAGTCTGAATAAGTCAAGGAGAGACAAAGTCAGTGGAGTCTCTCAGAAGTCGAGTCTCTCAGAAGTCGAGTCAGATAACAACATTCATTCTCTTTTTGGCTTTAAATAAGACTCTCAGCCTCAGAACGTAAACTACCAACAACCTGAAGCCCCGATGACAGAATCCTGAATCTAACACAGCTGGTACCTCCTGGTTCTCCTCCTCCTCTTTTATCGTCACCCTCTGGATTTCAGATGCGAGGTCAGACAAATCCAAACGAAGCTACAAACATCAAAACAAGAATCCAGTTATTAGTCTGATCCCATAATGACACAAAGACTCAAGTGGATCTAGCCTGTAATACTGTCAACTGTAAAGTACTCGTGCACAGAGGATCTGGTTCAGATTATATCTGGAAGGCAGGAGCTCTGTTGTTGCATTGGTGATATAAATCACTATTATTCATTCTGTATATAAGACTGCTTATCACTAAACAGGCAACAATCAGACACTAACTCAGCAAATAGACTTATTTGATCAATGCTGAGAGCAGGGACGTTACTGGATGCAATTACATTCCTTCCTTTAAGAAAGACAAGAAAGAAGTTACTGTATCTCATCAAAGGTTCTGTCTCACCTTCATTACAGAACTAAAGGCAATGAGACACACAGAAGGCCTTTACTAGTGGAGGCGTGGTGAATAAAAAACACTAGAGAGCATAGTACCATATTACCCCACTAGAGAGCTCATGGTACCATATTACCCCACTAGAGAGCTCATGGTACCATATTACCCCACTAGAGAGCTTATAGTACCATATTACCCCACTAGAGAGCGCATGGTACCATATTGCCCCACTAAAGAGCTTATAGTACCATATTGCCTCACTAGAGAGCTTATAGTACCATATTACCCCACTAGAGAGCTCATAGTACCATATTACCCCACTAGAGAACTCATAATACCATGTTACCCCACTAGAGAGCTCATAGTACCATATTACCCCACTAGAGAACTCATAGTACCATGTTACCCCACTAAAAAGCTTATAGTATCAAATTACCCCACTAGAGAGCTCATAGTACCATATTATCCCACTAGATAACTCATAGTACCATATTACCCCACTAGAGAGCTCATAGTACCATGTTACCCCACTAGAGAGCTCATAGTACCATATTACCCCACTAAAGAGCTCATAGTACCATATTACCCCACTAGAGAGCTTATAGTACCATATTACCCCACTAGAGAGCGCATGGTACCATATTGCCCCACTAAAGAGCTTATAGTACCATATTACCCCACTAGAGACCTCATAGTGCCATATTGCCTCACTAGAGAGCTTATAGTACCATATTAACCCACTAAAGAGCTCATAGTACCATATTACCCCGCTAAAGAGCTCATAGTACCATATTACCCCACTAAAGAGCTCATACTACCATGTTACCCCACTAGAGAGCTCATAGTACCATATTACCCCACTAAAGAGCTCATAGTACCATATTACCCCACTAAAGAGCTCATAGTACCATGTTACCCCACTAGAGAGCTCATAGTACCATATTACCCCACTAAAGAGCTCATACTACCATGTTACCCCACTAGAGAGCTCATAGTACCATATTACCCCACTAAAGAGCTCATAGTACCATGTTACCCCACTAGAGAGCTCATAGTACCATATTACCCCACTAGAGAGCTCATAGTATCATATTACCCACTAGAGAGCTCATAGTACCATATTACCCCACAACAGAGCTCATAGTACCATATTACCCCACAACAGAGCTCATAGCACCATATTACCCCACTAGAGAACTCATAGTACCATATTACCCCACTAGAGAGCTCATAGTACCATGTTACCCACTAGAGATCTCATAGTACCATATTACCCCACTAGAGAACTCATAGTACCATATTACCCCACTAGAGAGCTCATAGTACCATGTTACCCACTAGAGAGCTCATAGTACCATATTACCCCACTAAAGAGCTCATAGTACCATGTTACCCCACTAGAGAGCTCATAGTACCATGTTACCCCACTAGAGAGCTCATAGTACCATATTACCCCACTAAAGAGCTCATAGTACCATATTACCCCACTAAAGAGCTCATAGTACCATGTTACCCCACTAGAGAACTCATAGTACCATATTACCCCACTAAAGAGCTCATACTACCATGTTACCCCACTAGAGAGCTCATAGTACCATATTACCCCACTAGAGAGCTCATAGTATCATATTACCCACTAGAGAGCTCATAGTACCATATTACCCCACTAGAGAGCTCATAGTATCATATTACCCACTAGAGAGCTCATAGTACCATATTACCCCACTAGAGAACTCATAGTACCATGTTACCCCACTAGAGAGCTCACAGTACCATATTACCCCACTAGAGAACTCATAGTACCATATTACCCCACTAGAGAGCTCATAGTACCATGTTACCCCATTAGAGAGCTCATAGTACCATATTACCCCACTAGAGAGCTCATAGTGTCATATTACCCACTAGAGAGCTCATAGTACCATATTACCCCACTAGAGAGCTCATAGTATCATATTACCCCACTAAAGAGCTCATAGTACCATGTTACCCCACTAGAGAACTCATAGTACCATATTACCCCACTAAAGAGCTCATACTACCATGTTACCCCACTAGAGAGCTCATAGTACCATATTACCCCACTAGAGAGCTCATAGTATCATATTACCCACTAGAGAGCTCATAGTACCATATTACCCCACTAGAGAGCTCATAGTATCATATTACCCACTAGAGAGCTCATAGTACCATATTACCCCACTAGAGAACTCATAGTACCATGTTACCCCACTAGAGAGCTCATAGTACCATATTACCCCACTAGAGAACTCATAGTACCATATTACCCCACTAGAGAGCTCATACTACCATGTTACCCCACTAGAGAGCTCATAGTACCATATTACCCCACTAGAGAGCTCATAGTATCATATTACCCACTAGAGAGCTCATAGTACCATATTACCCCACTAGAGAGCTCATAGTATCATATTACCCACTAGAGAGCTCATAGTACCATATTACCCCACTAGAGAACTCATAGTACCATGTTACCCCACTAGAGAGCTCATAGTACCATATTACCCCACTAGAGAACTCATAGTACCATATTACCCCACTAGAGAGCTCATAGTACCATGTTACCCCATTAGAGAGCTCATAGTACCATATTACCCCACTAG
>NC_136608.1:19100453-19112953 GCF_910589615.1 Taurulus bubalis | reverse complement strand
CCCTATGAATATGAAATGCAGTATATGAACTATACTAACCTGTCATGTTTATTACATACAATATATCATATTAACTATACTACTATATTAGTCTTAACTAGTCTCTAGTGGTCTCTATTGTTCTCTACTGGTCTCTTCTGGTCTCCTCTGGTCTCTATTGGTCTATACTGAGTCTTAACTAGTCTCTACTGGTCTCTTCTGGTCTCTATTGGTCTCTATTGGTCTTACCTAGTCTCTACTTGTCTCTACTGGTCTCTACTGGTATTACATAGTCTCTACTGGTCTCTACTGATTCTTAACTAGTCTCTATTAGTCTTAACTTGTCTACTGAGTCTTAACTAGTCTCTACTGGTCTCTTGTCTCTATTGGTCTCTATTGGTATTACCTATTCTCAACTGGTCTCTACTGGTCTTACCTAGTCTCTACTGGTCTCTACAGGTATGTATTGGTCTCTACTGGTCTGTATTAGTCTTCACTAGTCTCTGCTGGTCTCTATTAGTCTCTACTGGTATCTATTAGTCTCTACTGGTATCTACTGGTCTGTATTAGTCTCTACTGGTCTCTATTAGTCTTAACTAGTCTCTGCTGGTCTCTACTAATCTCTACTGGTATATATTAGTCTTAACTAGTCTCTACTGGTCTCTATTAGTCTTAACTAGTCTCGACTGGTCTCTATGAGTCTTAACTAGTCTCTACTGGTCTCTACTGGTATATATTAGTCTTAACTAGTCTCTACTGGTCTCTATTGGTCTCAGTAGAGACCACTAGTCTACTGGTCTCTTCTGGTCTCCTCTGGTCTCTATTGGTCTCTATTGGTCTATACTGAGTCTTAACTAGTCTCTACTGGTCTATTCTGGTCTCTATTGGTCTTACCTAGTCTCTACTTGTCTCTACTGGTCTCTACTGATTCTTAACTAGTTTCTATTAGTCTTAACTTGTCTCTACTGAGTCTTAACTAGTCTCTACTGGTCTCTTCTTGTCTCTATTGGTCTCTACTGGTATTACCTATTCTCAACTGGTCTCTACTGGTCTTACCTAGTCTCTACTGGTCTCTACTGGTCTGTATTGGTCTCTACTGGTCTGTATTAGTCTTCACTAGTCTCTGCTGGTCTCTATTAGTCTCTACTGGTATCTATTAGTCTTAACTAGTCTCTACTGGTCTCTATTGGTCTCTACTGGTCTCTATTAGTAGTCTCTACTGGTCTCTATTAGTCTTAACTAGTCTCTACTGGTCTCCATTAGTAGTCTCTACTGGTCTCTATTAGTCTTAACTAGTCTCTACTGGTCTCTATTAGTATTAACTAGTCTCTACTGGTCTCCATTAGTAGTCTCTACTGGTCTCTATTAGTCTTAACTAGTCTCTACTGGTCTCTATGAGTATTAACTAGTCTCTACTGGTCTCTACTGGTCTCTATTAGTATTAACTAGTCTCTACTGGTCTCTATTAGTCTTAACTAGTCTCTACTGGTCTCTACTGGTCTCTATTAGTCTTAACTACTCTCTACTGGTCTCCATTAGTAGTCTCTACTGGTCTCTATTAGTATTAACTAGTCTCTATTGGTCTCTACTGGTCTCTATTAGTCTTAACTATTCTCTACTGGTCTCTATGAGTCTCAACTAGTCTCTACTGGTCTCCATTAGTAGTCTCTACTGGTCTCTATTAGTGTTAACTAGTTTCTACTGGTATCTACTGGTCTCTATTAGTCTTAACTAGTCTCTACTGGTCTCCATTAGTAGTCTCTACTGGTCTCTATTAGTCTTAACTAGTCTCTACTGGTCTCTATTAGTATTAACTAGTCTCTACTGGTCTCTATTAGTCTTAACTAGTCTCTACTGGTCTCTATTAGTCTTAACTACTCTCTACTGGTCTCCATTAGTAGTCTCTACTGGTCTCTATTAGTATTAACTAGTCTCTATTGGTCTCTACTGGTCTCTATTAGTCTTAACTAGTTTCTACTGGTCTCCATTAGTAGTCTCTACTGGTCTCTATTAGTCTTAACTAGTCTCTACTGGTCTCTATTAGTCTTAACTAGTCTCTACTGGTCTCTACTGGTCTCTATTAGTATTAACTAGTCTCTACTGGTCTCTATTAGTCTTAACTAGTCTCTACTGGTCTCTACTGGTCTCTATTAGTCTTAACTACTCTCTACTGGTCTCCATTAGTAGTCTCTACTGGTCTCTATTAGTATTAACTAGTCTCTATTGGTCTCTACTGGTCTCTATTAGTCTTAACTAGTCTCTACTGGTCTCCATTAGTAGTCTCTACTGGTCTCTATTAGTCTTAACTAGTCTCTACTGGTCTCTATTAGTCTTAACTAGTCTCTGCTGGTCTCTACTGGTCTCGATTGGTCTCTACTGACTACTAATCTTTACCGGTCTCCATGACGGACCCGGACCCTCCGCCTGGGAGGTTTTGGTGAGGATGGACAACAGCTCCCCCTGCTGGTCCACACAGCGTCACAAACTGTCTTATTATTGATTGATGAGTTTATTATTGATATAATGTATTAATATCAGCGTCTATATAATAATAATAATAATAATAATAATAATAATAATAATAATAATAATAATGATTAATACACTTATTCCCATACAGTTAGTTTAATATGAAAGGTTCTACGTGGCAGATATTGTATAGTAATTATATATTTATGTCTTGGGTTATTAACAACGTTGTCATTTGATAGGTTAACATTATTAATGTGCACTGTTTATTAATAAATCACTGATCATCTGCAGAGTGCAGACTTTAGTCTCTTACATTAAATATAAGGAAGGAGGTCATTATGATGATGATTATTGATCATAAATCAGAAGCCTCTCTGGAGGATCTCTGGCGTCTCACCTGTCGACGTAAAGCTGCCGCAGAAGAACAAGAAGAAGAAGAAGAAGAAGAAGAAGAACTCTTGTCCAGCTTCGCCTGCAGCTGATTGGCCATCAGACGCACTCTGGAGCGACCGGACCCGCCCACAAAGGCCTCGTCGTACACCTGGATGACATCATCGACGTTCAGGTAACATGTCTGGAAACGGGGGACACAGAGACTTGTTGATGAAAACCAGACCAGAATGAAGCTGGATGAGTTTCAGACCTCATGTGGGACAACAGAGACCTCCTGCTGCTCTGGACCCTGACTGGTCCTCCTCCGCTTGTCCACCGCGTCGCTCCGCTCCTGGAGAGACAACGTGTCATCAAGTGTCATCAAAGTGTCATCACGTGTCATCAAGTGTCATCAAAGTGTCATCAAGTGTCATCAAAGTGTCATCAAAGTGTCATCAAAGTGTCATCAAAGTGTCATAACGTGTCATACAGTATCATAACGTGTCATACAGTGTCATCAAAGTGTCATACAGTGTCATCAAAGTGTCATCAAGTATCATCAAGTGTCATCAGAGTGTCATAAAGTATCCATAAAGTGTCATAAAGTGTCATCAGCTCATAGACTTCCGGAGACAGAATGTGGACCTTTGGGTTCCTCTTCCTGGACGGACTGAGTCCTAGTCTGCTGAGCAGGGAGGCCGGGGTGATGAGGTCAGCGCTAAGACCCAGACCACCTGGAACAGGAAGTCAGGGCGTTAGAAGTCTTCCTGGAATTATTAGAATTATTAGAACTATGACAATTATGAGTAATTATAATTATTATAATTATGGGAACTATGATATAATTATATATTATAATATTATCATAATTATTATCAGTCTGTAGAGGGGGGGGACTGACCCTGGTACATTGATATTATATTAATAATGATCATATTGATTATTGATCTCACCAGCAGGGGGCAGTGTGTCCTTTAACAGCTGGTAGAACTGACTCAGGTACATCACCATCGACAGAGAATCCGGTTCTGCGACAGAATTCATCTCATTGACCGTCATCAGAGGAGAAATCCCAAAATGACGTTCGGCCACATCGAAGCTCAGACGAGTGTTTTCCTCAATGGAGGACGTGTCCAGAGAGTCAAAGTCTCTGAGGACAGACAAGTAGACAGTTAGACAGGTAGACAGGGAGACAGGGAGACAGGTAGACAGGTAGACAGGGAGACAGGGAGACAGGGAGAGAGGGAGACAGGGAGACAGGGAGAGAGGGAGACAGGGAGAGAGGGAGACAGGGAGAGAGGGAGAGAGGGACACAGGGAGAGAGGGAGAGAGGGAGAGAGAGAGAGAGGGAGAGAGGGACACAGGGAGAGAGGGACAGAGGGAGAGAGGGAAACAGGTATTCAAGGAGAGGTCAGCAGATCCTGGAAGAAGTGGTGCCAGGGTCCTAATCTGTTGGTCAGAAACAAGTGGCACACCAAGGAGCGAGATGTTGCCGTAGGAGATGTGGTCTGGCTGGCTGACCAGAATGCCCTGAGAGGTCAGTACGAGGTAGCTAGAGTGGTCAGTGTCAACGTTGATAGGAAAGGCATCGTAAGGGACGTACAAAGAGATCCTTTCCCAGCTACCCCATCCCGGTCACCAAGCCAAACAAAGGAGAGATCACAAAAACAAACAAGGAAGGAACCATTGGGGGGATGTCAGATGCCTAGTCATTCTACTACCATTGAAGAACAACAGTCGACCTACGACCCATTGGAGAACTACTAGTCATCCTACTACCCATTGAAGAACTACTAGTCATCCTACTACCCATTGAAGAACTACTAGTCATCCTACTACCCATTGAAGAACTACTAGTCATTCTACTACCCATTGAAGAACTACTAGTCATCCTACTAACCATTGAAGAACTACTAGTCATCCTACTACCCATTGAAGAACTACTAGTCATTCTACTACCCATTGAAGAACTACTAGTCATCCTACTAACCATTGAAGAACTATTAGTCATTCTACTACCATTGAAGAACTACTAGTCATCCTACTACCCATTGAAGAACTACTAGTCATCCTACTACCCATTGAAGAACTACTAGTCATCCTCCATCCTCAGAGGAAATTTGGCCTTTTCCAAGCTCCAGTAGAAGTCGGTAGGAAGAGAAAGTGAAGCTGGTTCTTCAGAGAATTATCACTGCTTCGCCATCAGTTCTAGTTCAGACTCTCTTCACTTCTTCTGCATCATCAGGAAGGGAGTTGAGAACAGCTTGAATTCGTTCTCAATGGCAGAAAGATCTGGGAAGCACAGACTGAGTTCTGTCATGAGGTGTGATGACAGACACACATTTCCTCTTTTTCGCAGAAAGGTTGACCTCTGGAAAAGCTGCTTTGATTTCAGACAGCGTGAGGAAGAGCGCGGAGTTGATGTTACGTAGTTGTGTCTCAGAGAGACGAAGCTTCACACAAAACGGGTTCATGTGTGCATGAGGTTTGGTACCTCAACTAGAGGCCAGGTCTGCCAACCATAGTGTGTCACTCAGCTCATGAAGAGGTCTGTCCTTCTCTTTCAAAAACAGGTGAGCGCTGCGCTGTGCCGGAGCAGCAGCGCACCTCAGAGAGAGAGGAGGTCCTGTTCAGCTTCACCTTTAGTTAGTTCTGCTCTGTGTCATGAAGTCTCGTCTGAGAGGATTTTGTGTCGCGCTGTGAGCTGAGCGACCTCGTAGCTGTTATGAAGCATTTTCTCGTGTTTTGTTCGGACGGCAAAAATGTGATTGTTGAGCTTGCAGGCTAGCTGCTGTTTGCTTGCCTTTCTCTCCATTATATTTTTAGAATCTGCCGCGGGCCAATAGAAAAGGGTCCGCGGGCCGTAGTTTGGACACCCCTGATATATATGTATTTGATATATATATGTATATGTATTTTATATACGTAAATATGTATATAAATATATATACAGATAAAAATATGTATTAAAGGTGATCAAAAGCTTGAGGTTTCATGGAACGGCGTGGAAGTGGTGTGACGACTATTGCATGTGGTTCTTGATCATACAGCAAGCTGTTGTAACTCCACTGTACTTTGTCAAAACTGTTCCAAAGTTAACATGCTTTATGAGAGGCATGGCTGGAAGACTTCTGCATGCCAATATGAACTCATAGTCAGAGCGCCACCTACTGGGAAACTATGGCAATTTGAACTGGAAACAGAAATAAATTAACGAAGAAAATGAAATTGGCCGACTTCCGGTACGGTTTAGAGCATGGTCCCAAGAGAGTTATTTTTAAGTTTATATGTGGTACATACGCCTATCAACTATTGTATTGAACGTACTGCGAGGGCTGCTTTGTTGAATTTAGTTGAATTTACCCCTAAGAAGTTCATTGGTCCTTTTATTCTGAACACAATGAACTATAAATAAGCTTTTGATAAGTTTTGATAACATTGAACCAATAATGATCCCCAGAGAATTTTGTGAGAATCGAACCCAGCGTTAAGGAAGATCTGGGGAAATTTTTGTTTCCATAAAATTCAAAATGGCAGAAAATCTAATTAGGCAGAGCTTAATGTTCTCTGGGACTTTTTTGTAGAGCAGACCCACCCGGACATGTGTGCGAAAGCTTTTTTAGGGGGCTTTATCTGACTTCCTGTACGGTTTAGAGCATGGTCCCAAGAGACTTTATTTTCAGTGTTACATATGCCTACCAAGTTTCATACATGTAGGTCAACCGTAGCGCTGGGGCTGCTTAAATGAATGTTTGTAGGTGGCGCTATCGAGCCGATGTGCCATTTTGAAGCATTCAAATCATATCAGATAACTACATCTTTGCCTTTAAATGTGTTTACCAAGTTTAGTTACGTTTCGAGCATGCCTAGTCCCTCAAAAGTACCTTCGTTTTTGACCGCGAAGGATGGGGCGCCACGGCAACAGCGTTACACAAAACATCAAAAGCTGTGGGGGCTGGCGTCATGAAAATCTTATGTTTGTCTCGAAGTAATTGGATGTCGATCTGATTGACCGACTAAGAGAAGCAAGTATATAAACTTTTACTTCCTGTTGCCATTAGGTGGCGCTATGACTCTAATTAAAAATTAAACTTCACATATCTTCATGCCTGGAGTCTCATCAAACATGTGAAACCTGGGTCGAGTCGAGTTACATCGGTTTATTCGGTCATGGCGAAGGATCGAACTTCTGCGATGGACCGACGCTACGCCGTTCAACGGATCCTTACAATCTTCAAGGTGATGCATTACCAATGTCTTAAGTCTGTTCCGACGCATTTTGAGAGGAATCTGAATAATCTGTGAGGAGCACGGTGTACAAGTAGAAAACATGTAACTTCCTGTTGCCTTTAGGTGGCGCTATGACTAGGATTAAAAATGATCATATGGATGTCTTCAGGGTCAGGAGGTCATGACATATGAGAAATATGGAGCAGATTACATCATGTATGACCAAGTTAAAACAACTTGCTTATTTTTTTGTGTGTGCACATTTTTAAGAATGTAGGTTTAGCCCAAGCACCTCTTTTCCCTGCGCAATGACGAACAAAAATAACAACAATAGGGTCCTCTGCTCTGACTACGTCAGTGCTCGGGCCCTAATGATGTCATTACATGAGCTCGGGCCCTAATGATGTTATTACATGAGCTCGGGCCCAAATAATGTTATTACATGAGCTCGGGCCCAAATAATGTTATTACATGAGCTCGGGCCCAAATAATGTTATTACATGAGCTCGGGCCCTAATGATGTCATTACATGAGCTCGGGCCCTAATGATGTCATTACATGAGCTCGGGCCCTAATGATGTCATTACATGAGCTCGGGCCCTAATGATGTCATTACATGAGCTCGGGCCCTAATGATGTCATTACATGAGCTCAGGCCGGTGGCGGTGGATCAGGGCGCAGAGAGCGAGGCCGTTCTTCCAGGAAGTCGTAAGGTCGCTAACTGCAACGCCACGGTAACCACGAGTCTGCTCCTGACACCAAGCCAGCAGCTGATTGGACGGAGAGAATGAACCTATTAGAGAGCGGGAGACAGGCGACCAATCAGAGAGCAGGAGACAGGCGACCAATCACCTCACAGCCATTATAATAATCCCTCTTGTTGAACTCACTGGATCTGGGAGACGGCAGGCGGATGACATCACCACCGTCTTTGTTAAGCCCCGCCTCCTCACCTGTGTCCACCAGGTGTCTCACCTGAAATAATAATCACACGTTGTGTACCTGTGTGTGTTTTATGTGTGTGTGTATACATGTGTGTGTGTATACATGTATGTACGTGTGTGTACGTGTGTGTACTTGTGTGTGTGTACCTGTGTGTGTATGTGTGTGTGTGTATGTGTGTGTGTACATGTGTGTGTGTACCTGTGTGTGTGTATGTGTGTGTATGTGTACGTGTGTACATGTGTGTGTGTACGTGTGTGTACATGTGTGTGTGTACCTGTGTGTATATGTGTGTGTGTGTGTACCTGTGTGTGTGTGCATGTGTGGATGTACCTGTGTGTGTATATGTGTGTGTGTGTGTGTTTGTACATGTGTGTGTGTACCTGTGTGTGTACATGTGCGTGTACCTGTTTGTGTTTAATGTGTGTGTATGTGTATATGTATGTATGTATGTGTGTGTACCTGAGCAGGTGTGATCAGCATCAGTTGTGTGTTCAGGTATCTGCTTGTCGGGTCGACTGTAAAAAGACTGAAGTTCTTCTGGAGGTTCTCCTGAGTCGTCTGAGGGAGAACCCGGTACAGACTCTCTCTGAGAGACAGACATGAGGAGAGACAGACAGACATGAGGAGAGACAGACATGAGGAGACAGACAGACATGAGAAGAGACAGACAGACATGAGGAGAGACAGACAGACAGGAGGAGAGACAGACAGACATGAGGAGAGACAGACAGACAGGAGGAGAGACAGACAGACAGGAGGAGAGACAGACAGACATGAGGAGAGACAGACATGAGGAGACAGACAGACATGAGAAGAGACAGACAGACATGAGGAGAGACAGACAGACATGAGGAGAGACAGACATGAGGAGACAGACAGACATGAGAAGAGACAGACAGACATGAGGAGAGACAGACAGACAGGAGGAGAGACAGACAGACATGAGGAGAGACAGACAGACAGGAGGAGAGACAGACAGACAGGAGGAGAGACAGACAGACATGAGGAGAGACAGACAGACATGAGGAGAGACAGACAGGAGGAGAGACAGACAGACAGGAGGAGAGACAGACAGACAGGAGGAGAGACAGACAGACAGGAGGAGAGACAGACAGACATGAGGAGAGACAGACAGACAAGAGGAGAGACAGACAGGAGGAGAGACAGACAGACATGAAGAGAGACAGACAGGAGGAGAGACAGACAGACAGGAGGAGAGACAGACAGACAGGAGGAGAGACAGACAGACATGAAGAGAGACAGACAGGAGGAGAGACAGACAGACATGAAGAGAGACAGACAGGAGGAGAGACAGACAGACATGAGGAGAGACAGACAGACAGGAGGAGAGACAGACAGACAGGAGGAGAGACAGACATGAGGAGAGACAGACAGACATGAGGAGAGACAGACAGACATGAGGAGAGACAGACAGACATGAGGAGAGACAGACAGACAAGAGGAGAGACAGACAGGAGGAGAGACAGACAGGAGGAGAGACAGACAGACATGAGGAGAGACAGACAGGAGGAGAGACAGACAGACAGGAGGAGAGACAGACAGACAGGGGCCTCCCCTTGAGACCATGTATTACTTTGTACTGTGTATACTGTGTACTGTGTAGTACTGTGTAGTACCTTGTATACTGTGTAGTAGTAGTACCTGTCTGCCAGGACCTCGAGGGCCCCGCCCCCTTGAGACCACCTCAGCACCATCCAGGCCGAGTCCAGAGCGGCCAGGAAGCCTCGAGCGATGCCGGTTCCCATTGGCCAGAAGGGCTGCAAGAGGATGACATCACGACGGTTACCCAGCATGCACCTGTCTCACCTCCAGGCACCTGTCTCACCTCCAGGCACATGTCTCACCTCCAGGCACCCGTCTCACCTCCAGTAGCTTGTATCACTTCCAGTAACCCGTCTCACCTCCAGTAACATGTCTCACCTCCAGGCACCCGTCTCACCTCCAGTAACCCGTCTCACCTCCAGTAACATGTCTCACCTCCAGTAACATGTCTCACCTCCAGTAACATGTCTCACCTCCAGTAACATGTCTCACCTCCAGTAAGCTGTCTCCCACCAGCGAGAGCAGCAGCTGGTGTCCTCTGCGCTGGCGGACCATGGCGGCATTCTCGGCCGCGTACACACAGGTGAAGTCGAACAGGGCGACGTCCGGCTGGCCGCGCTGGTTCACGGCGAAGTCCAGAGACGGAAGCTGGTGATTGGTGGAGAAGTCTGCGGCCTCACGGGCATACGCCTGCAATGCATTCTGGTCCACGTTGGCTCGGCAGAGAAGTAGCTCGGTGTCCGCAAAGTCCTGATGAAGGAAGATGTTGTTATTTACCTGTTTACCCGTTCCTGGTCTGTTTCAGGTGTGTTTACCTGTTCCTGGTCTGTATCAGGTGTGTATACCTGTTCCTGGTCTGTTTCAGGTGTGTTTACCTGTTCCTGGTCTGTATCAGGTGTGTTTACCTGTTCCTGGTCTGTTTCAGGTGTGTTTACCTGTTCCTGGTCTGTATCAAGTGTGTTTACCTGTTCTTGGTCTGTATCAGGTGTGTTTACTTGTTCCTGGTCTGTTTCAGGTGTGTTAACCTGTTCCTGGTCTGTTTCAGGTGTGTTTACCTGTTCCTGGTCTGTATCAAGTGTGTTTACCTGTTCCTGGTCTGTATCAGGTGTGTATACCTGTTCCTGGTCTGTATCAGGTGTGTATACCTGTTCCTGGTCTGTATCAAGTGTGTCTACCTGTTCCTGGTCTATATCAGGTGTGTTTACCTGTTCCTGGTCTGTATCAAGTGTGTTTACCTGTTCCTGGTCTGTATCAAGTGTGTCTACCTGTTCCTGGTCTGTATCAAGTGTGTCTACCTGTTCCTGGTCTATATCAGGTGTGTTTACCTGTTCCTGGTCTGTATCAAGTGTGTTTACCTGTTCCTGGTCTGTTTCAGGTGTGTTTACCTGTTCCTGGTCTGTATCAGGAGTGTTTACCTGTTCCTGGTCTGTATCAGGAGTGTTTACCTGTTCCTGGTCTGTATCAGGAGTGTTTACCTGTTCCTGGTCTGTTTCAGGAGTGTTTACCTGTTCCTGGTCTGTTTCAGGAGTGTTTACCTGTTCCTGGTCTGTTTCAGGAGTGTTTACCTGTTCCTGGTCTGTATCAGGTGTGTTTACCTGTTGTTCCTGGTCTGTTTCAGGTGTGTTTACCTGTTCCTGGTCTGTTTCAGGTGTGTTTACCTGTTCCTGGTCTGTATCAGGTGTTTACCTGTTCCTGGTCTATATCAGGTGTGTTTACCTGTTCCTGGTCTGTATCAGGTGTGTTTACCTGTTCCTGGTCTGTATCAAGTGTGTTTACCTGTTCCTGGTCTGTATCAGGTGTGTTTACCTGTTCCTGGTCTGTATCAGGTGTGTTTACCTGTTCCTGGTCTGTATCAGGTGTGTTTACCTGTTCCTGGCCTGTTTCAGGTGTGTTTACCTGTTCCTGGTCTGCATCAGGTGTGTTTACCTGTTCCTGGCCTGTTTCAGGTGTGTTTACCTGTTCCTGGTCTGTATCAGGAGTGTTTACCTGTTCCTGGTCTGTATCAGGTGTGTTTACCTGTTCCTGGTCTGTTTCAGGTGTGTTTACCTGTTGTTCCTGGTCGGTTTCAGGTGTGTTTACCTGTTCCTGGTCTGTATCAGGTGTGTTTACCTGTTGTTCCTGGTCTGTTTCATGTGTGTTTCCCTGTTGTTCCTGGTCTGTTTCCCTGTTGTTCCTGTTCTGTTTCAGGTGTGTTTACCTGTTGTTCCTGGTCTGTTTCAGGTGTGTTTACCTGTTGTTCCTGGTCTGTTTCATGTGTGTTTCCCTGTTGTTCCTGGTCTGTTTCCCTGTTGTTCCTGTTCTGTTTCAGGTGTGTTTACCTGTTGTTCCTGGTCTGTTTCAGGTGTGTTTACCTGTTGTTCCTGGTCTGTTTCCCTGTTGTTCCTGGTCTGTTCCTGGTGTGTTTCCCTGTTGTTCCTGGTCTGTTTCAGGTGTGTTTCCCTGTTGTTCCTGGTCTGTTCCTGGTCTGTTTCCCTGTTGTTCCTGGTCTGTTTCAGGTGTGTTTCCCTGTTGTTCCTGGTCTGTTTCAGGTGTGTTTCCCTGTTGTTCCTGGTCTGTTTCAGGTGTGTTTACCTGTTGTTCCTGGTCTGTTTCCCTGTTGTTCCTGGTCTGTTTCAGGTCTGTTTCCCTGTTGTTCCTGGTCTGTTTCAGGTGTGTTTCCCTGTTGTTCCTGGTCTGTTTCAGGTGTGTTTACCTGTTGTTCCTGGTCTGTTTCAGGTGTGTTTCCCTGTTGTTCCTGGTCTGTTTCCCTGTTGTTCCTGTTCTGTTTCAGGTGTGTTTACCTGTTGTTCCTGGTCTGTTTCAGGTGTGTTTACCTGTTGTTCCTGGTCTGTTTCCCTGTTGTTCCTGGTCTGTTCCTGGTGTGTTTCCCTGTTGTTCCTGGTCTGTTTCAGGTGTGTTTCCCTGTTGTTCCTGGTCTGTTTCAGGTGTGTTTCCCTGTT
>NC_136608.1:19087953-19095453 GCF_910589615.1 Taurulus bubalis | reverse complement strand
TCAGAGTAGTATGGGGTACTTATCAGAGTAGTATGGGGTACTTATCAGAGTAGTATGAGGTACTTATCAGAGTAGTATGGGGTACTTATCAGAGTAGTATGGGGTACTTATCAGACTAGTATGAGGTAGTATGAGGTACTTATCAGACTAGTATGAGGTAGTATGAGGTACTTATCAGAGTAGTATGGGGTACTTATCAGAGTAGTATGAGGTACTTATCAGAGTAGTAAGGGGTACTTATCAGAGTAGTATGGGGTACTTATCAGAGTAGTATGAGGTACTTATCAGAGTAGTATGGGGTACTTATCAGAGTAGTATGAGGTACTTATCAGAGTAGTATGAGGCTCTGTCTGTATGTATGTATGTATGCGCCAGTACTTTGTGTATTTATATCACAAAATGTAGAATTAAAACCTGAAACCATTAAATACAAGAAGTACAGACTAATAATGATGTCACTGTGTTCAGGTCACATGACCCGTCAGTGTGGGTTGGTTCTTGGTACAGAGGATCTGTTCTGTATGAACCTCTTTGTTTCTAGTCACTGGAACACACACGGGATGTTAACTTTTTATTTATTAAAAAAAATAGACTAAAGTTTATAGAACTTATTAGTTCATTAAAACTTAACATTCAGTAAAATCTGTCTGCTTCTAACGATGGAGAACAAACCTGGAGGCACCAATACACACACGCCTCCACACACACACACACACACACACACACACACACATCTCTAAACACACACACCTCTAAACACACACACCAACATACACAGACACACACCTCTAAACACACACACACCAACATACACAGACACACACCTCTAAACACACACACCAACATACACAGACACACACCTCTAAACACACACACACACACACCAACATACACAGACACACACCTCTAAACACACACACAGACACACACACACCAACATACACAGACACACACCTCTAAACACACACACACACACACCAACAAACACAGACACACACCTCTAAACACACACACACACACCAACAAACACAGACACACACCTCTAAACACACACACACACACACCAACAAACACAGACACACACCTCTAAACACACACACCTCTAAACACACACACCTCTAAACACACACACCAACATACACAGACACACACCTCTAAACACACACACACCAACATACACAGACACACACCTCTAAACACACACACCAACATACACAGACACACACCTCTAAACACACACACAGACACACACACACACACCAACATACACAGACACACACCTCTAAACACACACACACACACACCAACAAACACAGACACACACCTCTAAACACACACACACACACCAACAAACACAGACACACACCTCTAAACACACACACACACACACCAACAAACACAGACACACACCTCTAAACACACACACACACACACACCAACAAACACAGACACACACCTCTAAACACACACACAGTTATACTGTTCAGATGTAAATGTAGTAAATGATTCAGTGTTTACTTACGTCTCAGAGCCGCTCTGTAACTGCTGCCAGCCAATCTACTTATCACACACACACACACAGTCTCAGGTCAGGGGGCGGGGCCAGACAGCAGACTCCGCCCCCTGAGCACAGGCAGTAATCTGAGTGTCTGAGCTAAGGAGCTTAAGGAGGATCATCTCATGTTCTGGACGCAGCAGCGCCCCCATCAGGCCGAGCCCATTTATTAAAGTGTCTAACTATAGAGAAGGTTCTAATAATATTTTAATAATTCATGAATTCACTCAGTAAATAAAAGCAGAGAAACAGCTGATTTCAGAAACACATTTAATGTCTGACATTACAGATGTAACAATACAATAATAAAACAGTTGGTTTGGAGACGTCATCAGGAGCTTTGCTGCAAACAAACAAACACATGAAGTTAAGTTAAGATACATGAAGTGAAGTTAAGATACATGAAGTGAAGTTAAGATACATGAAGTGAAGTTAAGATACATGAAGTTAAATTACGTGAAGTTAAGTTACATGAAGTTAAGATACATGAAGTTAAGATACGTGAAGTTAAGTTAAGATACATGAAGTTAAGTTAAGATACATGAAGTTAAGATACATGAAGTTAAGATACATGAAGTTAAGATACGTGAAGTTAAGTTAAGATACATGAAGTTAAGTTAAGATACATGAAGTTAAGATACATGAAGTTAAGTTAAGATACATGAAGTTAAGTTAAGATACATGAAGTTAAGATACATGAAGTTAAGTTAAGATACATGAAGTTAAGATACATGAAGTTAAGTTAAGATACATGAAGTTAAGTTAAGATAAATGAAGTTAAGTTAAGATAAATGAAGTTAAGTTACATGAAGTTAAATTACGTGAAGTTAAATTACGTGAAGTTAAGTTAAGATACATGAAGTTAAGTTAAGATACATGAAGTTAAGTTACATGAAGTTAAGATACATGAAGTTAAATTACGTGAAGTTAAATTACGTGAAGTTAAGTTAAGATACATGAAGTTAAGTTAAGATACATGAAGTTAAGATACATGAAGTTAAATTACGTGAAGTTAAGTTAAGATACATGAAGTTAAGTTAAGATACATGAAGTTAAGTTAAGATACATGAAGTTAAGTTACATGAAGTTAAGATACATGAAGTTAAATTACGTGAAGTTAAGTTAAGATACATGAAGTTAAGTTAAGATACATGAAGTTAAGTTACATGAAGTTAAGATACATGAAGTTAAGATACATGAAGTTAAGTTAAGATACATGAAGTTAAGTTACATGAAGTTAAGATACATGAAGTTAAGATACATGAAGTTAAGATACATGAAGTTAAGTTAAGATACATGAAGTTAAGTTAAGATACATGAAGTGAAGTTAAGATACATGAAGTGAAGTTAAGATACATGAAGTTAAGTTAAGTTAAGTTACATGAAGTTAAGTTAAGTTAAGTTACATGAAGTTAAGTTACATGAAGTTAAGTTACATGAAGTTAAGTTACATGAAGTTAAGTTAACTTCATGTATCTTAACTTAACTTCATGTATCTTAACTTAACTTCATGTATCTTAACTTAAGATACATGAAGTTAAGTTAAGATACATGAAATTAAGTTAAGATACATGAAATTAAGATACATGAAGTTAAATTACGTAAAGTTAAGTTAAGATACATGAAATTAAGTTAAGATACATGAAGTTAAGATACATGAAGTTAAATTACGTGAAGTTAAGTTAAGATACATGAAATTAAGTTAAGATACATGAAGTTAAGATACATGAAGTTAAATTACGTAAAGTTAAGTTAAGATACATGAAATTAAGTTAAGATACATGAAGTTAAGATACATGAAGTTAAATTACGTGAAGTTAAGTTAAGATACATGAAGTTAAGTTAAGATACATGAAGTTAAGTTACATGAAGTTAAGTTAAGATACATGAAGTTAAGTTAAGATACATGAAGTTAAGTTAAGATACATGAAATTAAGTTAAGATACATGAAGTTAAGATACATGAAGTTAAATTACGTGAAGTTAAGATACGTGAAGTTAAGTTAAGATACATGAAGTTAAGTTAAGATACATGAAGTTAAGTTAAGATACATGAAGTTAAGTTAAGATACATGAAGTTAGTTGAAAGTTACATGAGTTGAATTTAGCTAAATGTATTTAAACAAAGTTAAATGAAGTTACATTAAATGAGACAAAGTTTCTCACCAGCAGAGCTCGTCCTCTCGTCTCTATCGGCAGGAACAGGCTTGCCACAGCGCAGACCACACAGGCCACGGCAAACGGGCTTAGAGCCAGAATCACCGACTGAGACATCAACACCTGAAGGACACACAGAGCCAGACATGGATGACAGAAACACCTGAAAACTCACGTGAGTGGTTATTTCGAAGAAAACGCAACCCACCTGAGCGACGAACGGAGCGATCATTCCCCCGATCCGACTGAACGAAGTACAGAAGCCCATCCCCAAAGACCGAGCCACGGTGGGATACACCTGAGACACAAACACACCTGATCAATAACCACCTGAGACACAAACACACCTGTTATACACCTGATCAATAACCACCTGAGACACTAACACACCTGTTACCTGAGACCTGATCAATAAACACCTGGTACCTGAGACCTGATCAATAAACATATCTACACAGTAAAACCAATAAAACCAGGACAACATACCTCAGCCGTGTAAATGTAAATCACAGTAAAGTTCATGGAAACCAGAGACCGGAGCAGGAACAGCAACACCGTGAACCCAAACCTGGAGAGAGACAGGGACAGAGGTCTTCATAAACCTGGACCCAGTCAGACTGGGGTCCTTGTAGACCTGGACCCAGTCAGACTGGGGTCCTTGTAGACCTGGACCCAGTGACAAGAGAAGACCAGAGGTTTTTACATGGTGGTGCAGATGTTGAGCAACATGAACAAGATGGCCGCTCCTATCTGCAGCACAGACAGACTCTTCTTTCGTCCCAAAACGTTCAGCAGACAAATATTCACTGGGACCACTGGGAGTAGAGGAGGAAGAGAAGGAAGAAGAGGAAGAGGAGGAGAGATGTATAGCATCAAATAATCTTTACATCATAGACTCATAGCCTCATAGCCCCCCAGGACTCACGTGCCACCTCCCCCAGGCAGCTGATGAGCAGGGTCTGGTAGTCTCGCAGCTGGAAGGGGATGCAGTGACAGAGTCCGTCCTGGTTCTGGTGTTTGACCTGATGCTCTGGATCCGGATCCGTCAAACACAGCAAGTTCTTCTCCAGCAGCTCCGAGCTGCCGAGCACCGAGCCGTAGTAGACGAAGGACGCCACGAACCTGAGGTTATTTATATATATATATATATATATATATATATATATATATATATATATATATATATATATATATATATATATATATATATATATATATATATATATATATATATACACACATACATACATACATACACACACACATGCATGCATATATACACACAGGTTATATATATATAAATAAATAAAGACTAGTAGATGAAGGACTCCACGAACCTGAAAGAGTGTTAAATATAAATACTATAGTAGTAGTATTCAATGGTCCTCACCATGAGTACCACAGCAGCAGAGAGGTTCTCCTGAACGACGAGCTGAACAGAACCCTCCAGCCTCCTCTGTGTTCCTGAGACACGGATATGAAATACTCTTTATTAGTAACTAGTCATTTGCATCGAATAAGAAGGCAGCACCGTAGCAGCACTTTAGTAGCATTTAATGTCTCTTACTGATATCAATTTAGTAGCACTTAATGTCTCTTACTGATAGCACTTTAGCAGCACGTAACGTCTCTTACTGATAGCACTTTAATAGCAGTTAATGTCTCTTACTGATACCACTTTAATAGCAGTTAATGTCTCTTACTGATAGCACTAGCAGCACTTAATGTATCTTACTGATAGCACTAGCAGCACTTAATGTTTCTTACTGATACCACTAGCAGCACTAAATGTCTCTTACTGATACCACTAGCAGCACTAAATGTATCTTACTGATAGCACTAGCAGCACTTAATGTCTCTTACTGATAGCACTAGCAGCACTTAATGTCTCTTACTGATAGCACTAGCAGCACTTAATGTTTCTTACTGATACCACTAGCAGCACTAAATGTCTCTTACTGATACCACTAGCAGCACTAAATGTATCTTACTGATACCACTAGCAGCACTAAATGTTTCTTACTGATACCACTAGCAGCACTTAATGTTTCTTACTGATAGCACTAGCAGCACTAAATGTATCTTACTGATAGCACTAGCAGCACTTAATGTCTCTTACTGATAGCACTAGCAGCACTTAATGTCTCTTACTGATACCACTAGCAGCACTTAATGTTTCTTACTGATACCACTAGCAGCACTTAATGTTTCTTACTGATAGCACTAGCAGCACTTAATGTCTCTTACTGATACCACTAGCAGCACTTAATGTCTCTTACTGATACCACTAGCAGCACTAAATGTCTCTTACTGATAGCACTAGCAGCACTAAATGTATCTTACTGATAGCACTAGCAGCACTTAATGTCTCTTACTGATAGCACTAGCAGCACTTAATGTCTCTTACTGATACCACTAGCAGCACTTAATGTCTCTTACTGATACCACTAGCAGCACTTGATGTCTCTTACTGATAGCACTAGCAGCACTAAATGTATCTTACTGATAGCACTAGCAGCACTTAATGTCTCTTACTGATAGCACTAGCAGCACTTAATGTCTCTTACTGATACCACTAGCAGCACTTAATGTCTCTTACTGATACCACTAGCAGCACTTAATGTCTCTTACTGATACCACTAGCAGCACTTGTCTCTTACTGATACCACTAGCAGCACTTGATGTCTCTTACTGATAGCACTAGCAGCACTTAATGTCTCTTACTGATAGCACTAGCAGCACTTAATGTCTCTTACTGATAGCACTAGCAGCACTTGTCTCTTTCTGATAGCACTAGTAGCACTTAATGTCTCTTACTGATAGCACTAGTAGCACTTAATGTCTCTTACTGATAGCACTAGCAGCACTTAATGTCTCTTACTGATAGCACTAGCAGCACTTGTCTCTTTCTGATAGCACTAGTAGCACTTAATGTCTCTTACTGATAGCACTAGTAGCACTTAATGTCTCTTACTGATAGCACTAGTAGCACTTAATGTCTCTTACTGATAGCACTAGCAGCACTTAATGTCTCTTACTGATAGCACTAGTAGCACTTAATGTCTCTTACTGATAGCACTTTGTGGTTTAATTTTGTTGAAGAAATTGTACTTTCTTGATTCTTGTTGTTCCGAGTTTGTTCTCATGGTTGAATCACTGATTGTAAGTCTCTTTGGATAAAAGGGTCAGCTAAATGAAATGTAATAACAAATATAAAATATGTAATAATTAATCCTGACATGTAATAATGTATCCTGACACACATCATAACCCTGATACATAATGATCATAACATACGCTCGCCGGCTCCAGCAGGCGTCCGGGAGGAAGAGACGACCGGTTCATTTTAGCGATTCTCTGCAGAGTCTCAACAGCAGCCGCCATGTTGCCCACTGACACGTTATAACGAGCAGACTCAGGGATGAACTGAGGGATAGACAGGTGAGGACAGACAGACAGGTGAGGACAGACAGACAGGTGAGGACAGACAGACAGGTGAGGACAGACAGACAGGTCTCACCTGGAAGAGGAAGAGGAGGATGACACTGGGGAACACAGAGATCCGGATCATCCACCTCCAGCCCCAGGTGGGAACCACCAGCATTCCCAGTAAGATGATCAGCATGGAGCCAAACATCCAGAATATCTGAGACACAGAGACAGAGAGCATGCTAGGACATCTCAACCCATGACATCATCAGACAGGTGAAGTATAAAAATAACTAACCATAACGCTGAATGAGACTTTTAGCTCTACAACAATGAAATCAATAATAAGTATCAATACGT
>NC_136608.1:19082953-19085453 GCF_910589615.1 Taurulus bubalis | reverse complement strand
ATATTCATTGACTGTGCTGTAACTCTGTTAGATTATTCATTCTGGTCACATGACATCTATTGCTTCTGTACATCCAGGAGAGGGATCCTCCTCTGTTGCTCTATGAAGGTTCTTCCTGTTTTCCCTGTGAAAGGGTTTTTACTATCTTTATTGGGGAGTTGTTCCTGATCCGATGTGAGGTCCCGGGACAGGATGTTATGTTACAGACTGTAAAGCCCTCCGAGGCAAACTTGTGATTGTGATGTTGGGCGATATAAAATAAACTGAATTGAACTGGGACACTCTGACCACCTGCTGGACCAGCAGGTGGTCCAATGACCGAACTCTGAGACACGGAGACACCACAGGACCCCCTCCACCAGGACCCCCTCCACCAGCTCCAGACCACCAGGACCCCCCTCCCCCCCACAGTGAGGATTATTGATTTCAGGCTCACCTTGGCGTGTGTTCTTGCTGCCCTGCACATTGTCTGCAGGCTTCACCTGCAGCTCCACCTCCTGCAGCTGGATGGCGCTCACGAGCTGGTTCTTCATGGAGTCCCCCATCCCGAGACCTGATGCATCAAATACAAATACAACACATTTCATCCCGGACCCAGCGGAGACTAAACTAAATAAATAATAAATATAAACTCCTCTGACTTATGAACTTTAATATTATATATTTATTCAAATATTGCTGTTGGATCCAAACTGCATCCACTCAGTTCATTTACAGGATTCTGAACACAACAATAATTAGACTTAGAACAACTAAATGCTCACATCTAAAATCAAAGCTGCAATGGTTAGTAATCTTCTATATTCATTATTATTATGCTTCAGAATTATCTCACAAACAAACACAAGTTTGGATTTCTTTGTGAAGACAAAACCAGCAGCTTCCAGCTCTCAGACTCAGGGTTCAGCCTCCGGTCCGGACCAGGACCAGCAGGACCAGGACCAGGAGGACCAGCAGGACCAGGAGGACCAGGACCAGCAGGACCAGGACCAGGAGGACCAGCAGGACCAGGACCAGGAGGACCAGCAGGACCAGGACCAGCAGGACCAGGACCAGGAGGACCAGCAGGACCAGGACCAGCAGGACCAGGACCAGGAGGACCAGCAGGACCAGGAGGACCAGGACCAGCAGGACCAGGACCAGGAGGACCAGCAGGACCAGCAGGACCAGGACCAGCAGGCCCAGGACCAGGAGGACCAGGACCAGCAGGACCAGGACCAGCAGGACCAGGACCGGACCTACTGGTCCTGGTCCGGCCCGGCCCGGCCCGGAGGCTCTGCGGCTCCCGGGTCTCTGGTCCCGGAACAGGAAGCCTCTCCCGGACGCAGCTCTGGTTCGGTGACGTCTCTCCGTCAGCCGGTTGGTTTCCGGGAGGAACGATAAACTCAAACGGTCCGGGAGGAGAAGAGCGCCACGTCTCACGACTACTGAGCTCACCTGAGGTTCACCTGAGTCACAACTACAACTCACAACTACAACTCACAACTACAACTCACAACTACAACTCACAACTACAACTCACAACTACAACTATAATCATAATCTACTCACGTTGTTTCGCTCAGGCCGTCGCGTCGCTTCTCATTCTGACCTCACGGCTCACCTGGAGAACAGGTTACTGTTTACCTGCAGGTGACCCGGAAGTAGTGCGTCACCATGCCCGTCACGAGGAGGAGGAGGAGGAGCAGGAGGAGGAGGGAGAGGAGGAAGAGGATGAACAGGGTGAAGAGGAAGAGGAGGAGGAGGAGGAGAAGGAGGAAGAGGAGGACAAGGAAGAGAAGGAGGAGGACGAGGAAGAGGAGAAGGAGGACGAGGAAGAGGAGGAAGAGGGTGAAGAGGAAGAGAAGGAGGAGGAGGAGGAGAAGGAAGAGGAAGAGGAGGAGGAGAAGGAAGAGGAGGAGGAGGAGGAGGAGGAAGAGGAGAAGGGAGAGGAGGAGCAGGAGGAAGAGGAGGAGGAAGAGGAGGAGGAGGAGGAGGAGGAGGAGGAGGAAGGGAAGGAGGAGTAGGTGTTGCTATAGATATACCGTTAGCTGTGTTTGTTCTATCTGGTCCATTCATAAAGTATATATATATATATATATATATATATATATATATATATATATATATATATATCTGTCTATAAGTATCTGTATATAAGTATATATATATATATATATAGTATACAGATATTTATAGACATATATATATATATATATATATATATATATATATATATATATATATATATATATATATGAGTATCTGTATATAAGTATACTGTAATATATATATTTATATATATATATATATATATATATATATCTGTCTATAAGTATCTGTATATATATATATATATATATATATATATATATATATATATATATATAGTATACAGATATTTATAGACATATATATATATATATATATATATATATATATATATATATATATATATATATATATATATATATGAGTATCTGTATATAAGTATACTGTAATATATATATTTATATATATA
>NC_136608.1:18985453-19080453 GCF_910589615.1 Taurulus bubalis | reverse complement strand
ACAGATTACCAACAAAAACTAAATGTATATATTTACATCTATATATATATATTTAGTTATTTCAATGCAGCAGTTTTCTATCGGACGCCTAAAATATTATTTAATCCGTTTTAAACCAGTGATAATAAACAGAAACCAGCGACTTGATCATATTAATCTCTTTAATGTTTGTTCACACAATCACAGCTCATGAGTCATGTGACCAGCCCACTGAGTCCTGTCATGTGACGCAGGTCGACCAGCTGAAAGCTCACCTGTGGGCTCCAGAACAGGTGAGACTGCTGGCTGAACATTAAAGACCTTTTCCTTCAGCCTCTGTTTCCACGAGTCAGCTTCACCGGATCTCACCTGGTTTGATGTGATCCCACCTGGTCTGAGGTGATCTCACCTGGTCTGATGTGATCTCACCTGGTCTGATGTGATCTCACCTGGTCTGAGGTGATGTCACCTATTCTGAGGGGAACACACCTATTCTGAGGGGAACACACCTGGTCTGAGGTGAAACAGAGTCCGAGAGGAAAAACAGGAATGTGGTTTGAATCGGAGCAAAACCAGTACGGAAGGTCATTCATGACAAAACGAATGATTCAAAGTATCGGACGAGTGATGAGTTCAGATATAACTTGTGATCACAAGTTTAAGGAAACCCAGAAGGACAAGTTCACATCCGAGATCCGAAGAGAACAAGTGGGAACCTGCACCAGATAAGAAGACTCCATGTTTGGCAGGTGAACCGGGGGTCCCTTGTGAACTAGGGGGTCCTGTGTGAACCAGGGGGCCCGAATGAACCAGAGGGTCCCTTGTGAACTAGGTGGTCCTGTGTGAACCAGGGGGCCCGAATGAACCAGGGGATCCCTTGTGAACTAGGGGGTCCCGTGTGAACCAGGGGGTCCCTTGTGAACTAGGGGGTCCCGTGTGAACCAGGGGGTCCCGTGTGAACCAGGGAGTCCCTAGGGGGTCCTGTGTGAACCATGGGGTCCCTTGTGAACTAGGGGGTCCCGTGTGAACCAGGGAGTCCCTAGGGGGTCCTGTGTGAACCAGGGGATCCCTAGGGGGTCCCTTGTGAACTAGGGGATCCCGTGTGAACTAGGGGTTCCCGTGTGAACTAGGGGGTCCCGTGTGAACTAGGGGGTCCCGTGTGAACTAGAGGTTTTGTCATGAGTAAACATCCGCACTGCGACTGCTCGTCTGCTGGATTCTCTTTGAGGATCTCAGATCTAGAAAAACTCAGAAGCTCTAGAAAACATTGAAGCAACATTCCGCAGAAGTTTATGAAGTTGAACTTCTTTATATCATTACGACACCTGCAGGTGTTAACCTTTGTTTGTTGTGTGTGTGACGAGTGTCAGACACACTTTGAGTCTTTGCGGTAGCACCATGTGATCCTGTGGGCGGGGCCAAGTCATACAGCTTGACTGACAGGTGCCAGGTCCAATCAGAAAGTGTCCAGCCGGTGAAGGATGTGTTGGCACTGAAGCCGGAGATCTTTGAGTCCGTTCAGCAGAGCAATCACAGATACAATATGTTCTATATATTATGTTTTCTATTTAACACCATATCCACTTTCATTTATACACTGTTTACTGCAACCATCTTCATTTAGATTTTAAAAATATAATTTGCAAATGCAAAACAACATGATGTTTCATATGGGGTATTTTTTTTCTTGTGTGATTGGATAAACGATGATTCTGTGATTAATCCCTCTTCGCTCAGCCGTAACGCGACGTGGAGCAAATCTTTACTTTTTTTCACTTTGTTTTGAACATCTTTTAGCAGCATGCTGAACATTAACTGGAACATCACGAGGAGTGAAAGCCTCAAACTGAGTCAAACATGCTGAAGAAGAGCAGAGACGAACAAACCCTCTCGGATCAGATTTTAAGAGTGAGCAACTTCTTCACTACACGACAGAGAAAACAACCAACCAGCAGAGACGGGAACCAGTCATTCAGCTTACAACCAGCACATGGAGATTAAGGCTGAATCAAAATGTTTGGAGTTCCCTTCACTTGAGGGGATAGGAAGGGTACCCATAGTTCCTAGCAAAATCAATGTGATGATATAAAAGAATAGTCCTCAGGAGTAAGTTATCCTTCCTTCTATCCACCCTGCATGACAAGATGATAAGGAACTGTAATAGAGAAGTTTTGTTCTGGTTTGTAATAAACATAACAGCCATAAGGGGGCACTACTGAGCAGCCACTGGTAACAGCTTCTCATCTGAAACTTTGTGCTGTGGTGTCCCCCAAGGTTCGGTCCTGGCAACCCACTAGGCAGACAAACAGAGCTTTTAAGGGTATCTCTTTCAATTCATGTTTGTTTTCTTGTGTGCAATAAACATTTCGTCCTCTTGGGGGAACTCATGAGTACCTTTAGTTTCTGCTTGAAATGAATGACTGGTTTCCCATTTATTTTTACCCATCTGTGACGTGATTAACTCATCTATAGCGTTCTGCTCATGCACTGATGGATGCAACAAATCAGCAATGAAAAAAATTGATATTAAAGCAATGCATTAGCGCAATATCTTTTTGGATTGCCACCGATACACGAACACACGAGCGAGCAGCTACGCTAAGCAACGTCTCTACAGAGAAACAAGCGCCGGCTCAAAGTCGCCGAAGAGCTCAAACACAAGAAGAATACAACCATTGAACAGTAGTTAGGTCTTTTTTTGATCAAAATAAAATATTTAAAGTATACTTTCATATATAAGCAATAAAAATAAGTAACATCTCAACACTCCAATAATAACTCTTACACTAATATTGTGCTCATTGGGATTCTATCTCCTTACAGATATTCATATTAATTCTTATAGATATTTATATATACTTTTTACTGTTTTACGTCCCTTTGCCGTAAAAACTGTATGCCACCTCCAGCTGTGCAAAGACCTCATTGTTATGGTTTATGAACGGTGACCTGATCCCCGTAGCTGATGGGAGTGTGGAAGGCAATAAGTGGTCAATGAGGAGATGGTATGAGGCTGGCGGTTAGCACCACAGACGTTCCAGAGTGACAATCCACTTCAGAACTTAAGGAGGGACGATTGAATCCAAAAGGGACGATTGAATCCGGAAGGTCAGGAGGGACGATTGAATCCGGAAGGTCAGGAGGGACGATTGAATCCGGAAGGTCAGGAGGGACGATTGAATCCGGAAGGTCAGGAAGGACGATTGAATCCGGAAGGTCAGGAAGGACGATTGAATCCAGAAGGTCAGGAGGGACGATTGAATCCAGAAGGTCAGGAGGGACGATTGAATCCAGAGGGTCAGGAGGGACGATTGAATCCGGAAGGTCCGGAAGGTCCGGAGGGACGATTGAATCCGGAAGGTCAGGAGGAACGATTGAATCCGGAAGGTCAGGAGGGACGATTGAATCCGGAAGGTCAGGAGGGACGATTGAATCCAGAAGGTCAGGAGGGATGATTGAATCCAGAAGGTCAGGAGGGACGATTGAATCCAGAAGGTCAGGAGGGACGATTGAATCCATAGGGTCAGGAGGGACGATTGAATCCAGAAGGTCAGGAGGGACGATTGAATCCAGAGGGTCAGGAGGGACGATTGAATCCAGAAGGTCAGGAAGGACGATTGAATCCAGAACCAGAAGGTCAGGAAGGACGATTAAATCCAGAAGGTCAGGAGGGACGATTGAATCCAGAAGGTCAGGAGTGAACTTCCACTTCCGGAATGTCTGGACGAAAGATCCGTTCAGACTTTCCGAAAAAACAAGTGTCTTTAGAAGTTCAAAATGAATGATCCACTCCAGACCTTCCAGAGGCACCATCCACTCCAGTGGGTTAGGAAGGACAATCTTCTGGGATGAGCTGGGACCATTCACTCCAGGAAGTATCATTCATTCTGGAAGGTAAGTAGAGATGATTAATTCCAGATTTGCAGGACTAAATGGCCACTCCCAAAGGTCGTGCTCCAAAAGTAAAACTTCAGGAGGGATGAACTACCCTAATTGTCAGGTGGGAACAATCGACTTTGGGAAGGTCAAGAAGGATGTTTCACTTAAGACCATCTTGAGGGAGGGTCTGTTCCAGAAGTTAAGAAGGGAAGGTCCACTTCAGAAGGGACGATCCACACTGGAAGGTCAGGGGGGACCATTCCCTCGGTCGAGAGCGACCACGAGAGGGCGACCACCCGACTCAACTCCAGTGGTTCAGGAGGGATAATTTGCTTCAGAAGGCTAGGAAGGACAACCTTATCTGATCTCACAGTGGGCTGATCCCTTTCAGAAGGTTGAGAGCAACCATTCACTCCAGAAGTTCAAGAAGGATGATCTAATCTGGGAGTTTAGGAAGGATGATCATGGAATGATCCACTCCAGGAAGCACTGCAATGGAAACGTGAAGAGTCAAACTCTAATGAAACACTGAGCTGAAAGATGACGCACAGACAGACGGGACCCTGTAAAGTACCGGATGTCAGGTGTATTTTTTTTCCAGATGTGGATTGTGGTCCAGAGTCATTTTGGGTTTAGCGGCACAGACGTAGATTAGCTCAAGAGAGTTCAGACTGTGGATCAGTTAATTATAGGTTTTAATCCACTCTTTCCAGGCTCTAAGTGGTTTAAAACAATAATGGTTGAAACCAGTGGAGTTCTGATCCAAGCAAGTCCAGACCAGTCTAAGGGTAGCTGGTCACTGCAGTCTGTCTCTGGGCCAGACGTCGCAGTTCCTCCCTGATAGCCTTTATAAGGGAGGCGGAGGTGTGGGCAGAGGGGGAGGCGTCCTCTGGCGGGTACTCTGGAGTCGGTGAGGTCAGAAGGAGAGGGGGAGCCGATGGGTCCCGTAAAGAGGAGCTGGGCATCTGGAAAACAGAGGAGGAAGAGAACTCCGGGAATGACAGCACCTGTAGGAAGAAGGGAGCGAGAGACAAGACCAGAACATATATCCAGATTAAAGATATGAAAAGAAACTGCACATAAATTGATGACAACAGACATTAGTTGTCATTTAACAACTACCATCCTTGGTAGACTCGTAACTGAAAAACGTGAAATATACTGTCAATCTGCATCATGGTCTGGGCAGTTTTGGTTAGCACTGGTCTAGTCAGGACAGAAATGAACAACAAAGGTGATGCCTGGCCTGCTTTGAACGGCACCCTGTATCACCATGGCTCTCATTACTATAATGCCAATTAATATTAACAGAACCACTCCGTTCAGCCCAATTTGGTTGGATTTTCCTACTCCCCACTACAGACTCACACTCTCTCTGCTGGCTCCTTGTCTGGACAGGTCCTGGTCTGAGTGCTGCTGGTTCCAGCTGGAGCCAGTGGGACCAGACATGCTGCGCCCCACCCCAGGGTACGCGCCAATCTGACTGGACAAACCCACCTGGGTCAAGTGGTGGAGCTGCGCACCTGGAGGTCAATAGAAAGATGCATTTAAGTGCCATTGACTTTCAGTGTAGGAGGCAGACAGGACGAATGACAGTATGACAGTGTACCTGTGCTACCCCCTACAGGTCGTGGTCTCGACGAAGAGGGGGGGTCCTCGTAGGGCCCCCTGCTGGAGTAAACCGACTCCTGCATCTGGTCTCCAGTAGAAACATACCCTGCTGAGCTTAGACCCTGCCTGTATGAAACACACAGAGAATCAGCACTGGTTCAGGTCCAGATTACAAACATGGACCTGGTTTTAAGTGGACTGACACTGACCTGTGCAGCAGGCCCTGGACTGATGATGGAGACATTCCCAGCTCTGCGTATCTCTGCAGAAAGAACAAAAGAAGAGGAAAATGAAAACTGAACATCAGATTATGACAGACTGAAAACGGCATATGCTGCAGGAAGACACACTCACAGCAGAGAAGGGGCTTTGAGAGGGGGCAGCTGGGTAAGAGCCCCACTGCCTGCCTGGGGGGCGGGCCTGGGGAGAGGGGCTCGGCAGGGCGGGGCTTACCCCGCTCAGCCCGGCGCTGCCCTGCGAGGACGGCGACACCAGGGCGAAGGCGTCATCCAAAAGGGAGTGCATCTGCTGCCGTGCCTCCTCGATTGAGGGCTGAGGGGGCATGTAGGGGGGCGGGGCGGAGTCAAACACCTCGTCAGTAGGGGAGGGGCTGCCGTGGTCCGGGGGCAGGTCAGGGTCCGACTATGAAAGAAAGAAAAGAGAGAATAAAGAGAGTTTAGTGTGGTCCAATTTAAATGTGTACTTGAACTCCTTCGCTTGGTGCAGTGACCCGGAGAGTCAGACTTGAAACTACTGACTCTCATCCTGCCTTTTTGGCTCTCTTCATCTCTGTCAACTGCCCTCATGCTGCTGAAGGACAAGTTCTGAAGGAACCAACAGAACCACATCATCTGCAAAGGGCAGAGACACAATTTCGAGGTCCTCAAACCAGAGAGTCTCCTCCCTCGGCTGCACCTTGAACTCCTGTCCATGAAAATCAGAAACAAGATCCGTGTGGGACAAGAGACGACTCCGGTGGAATCCGACACACACTGAAAACCGGTTCAACGTTGTGCCGAGTTGACGGACACAGTTCTCACTTTGGTCATACAAGGACGGGATGGCTCGTAGCAACGGCCCTAGTACCCAATATGGATGCAGGACTACTCAGGGTCCATGGTCGTGAGCCTTCTCCAAGTCCACAAAACACATGTAGATTGGATGGGCAAATTCTCATGACCCCTCCAGCAGACCTGCAAAGGTAAAGAGCTGAACCACTGGTCCACGTCCAGGACGTTACACCTCCTGGATCTGAGGTTCGACAATCAGTCAAAGCCTTCCTTTCCAGAATCTTAGAATAAATGAGTGTGAAACCCCAATGGTTGGTCTGCCTCTCCACAGCCACTGTCCCCCGACTTCAACACTGAAGAGACAGTCCAATAATGTCCAGAGCCTCCAGCCTCTCTGATGTGACTCTCATCCAGCCCTGGTACCTTTACATTTAAAACAGTTTTCACAATATGCTAAAACTTTATCTTGGTTTAAGATGTCAGGGCGAGGTCAAACATTAAAGTAAAGCCGGCTTCATCTCCAACAGACTAAAACTCTAAAACCTAACTATCGGTAACGGTATTGGAACCGTTCAACTCCACCGAGAGGAGGGCGATGCCAGAGGCTGAGGTGGCCGGCGGAGGCCGTTGAAGGCAGTTGGAGGCCAGGTATAGATAATCTTAAATAAAGTCTTAAGGATTTTATAATCATTGATAAACAATACAAAGAAAAAAGGAACCAAAACGCTACCCTGAGGAACTCGTCATTCAATGGATGTCGGATCAGACAACCGCTTTTGTGATCTGATCGATAACCGACAGCTTTATCAAAAGCTTTCAGTCCCTCCCGAGTCCCACCGGCAGGAGCAGCTCCCTGGTTAAACTCACCATGTAGGCCACGTTGTTGAGTCCTGGGTACTTCCTGTAGGTGGCGCTGTGATCATTGAGCAGCCGGTCTCGGTCTGTATCAGGAAGACTTCCAGGTCCTGGCTGAGGTCGTCGACCTCGAGGAGAGCGCCTACCTCTAGAGGACAAAGGCACAGGAAGAGTTTTTCTTTGTTAATCTGGTGTTTCAGAATCTCCTCAGATTTGAAGATAATAATCAATAAGGTCATAATGAGAAGCTCAGGCTCATATTTAGAGCCTATAACTTATGAATGAACATAATAAATAATAAAGTAAATTTTCTCTCAGGTCTGACCTCCTCCTGGAGTCGGTGGGGGTGGGGGGCGAGTGGTTGTTGGCCTGCAGGATGCAGTCCATGTGGTCGTGGGCGGAGCTATAGAGACGCTGCGCCACCTCGCCCTGCACCGGTCCGTCTCCGAATGCGTCCATGATGTCGTCCATGGAGGGAAACTCGCACTGGCCCCGCCTCTTGGCGCGCTGCCGGAGCTTGTTCCTGTGATGCTCGATCTCGGACTTGTGTCTCAGCGCCACCTGCAGGAGGATTGGAGAACGCGGGAGGTTCAAACGTCCTCGTGGCGAGCGGCGAGGGCGCGGTCGCCCCGGCGGCGGACTCACCTCTGTGCTGACCTTCTCGGTGAGGGTGGGGCTCAGGTGCGGCGGGTGTTGCGGCGGCGGGCTGGGCCGCGGCTGCATGGCGATCAGCTGCACCTTGTTGGCCTGGCGACGCGTCCCGTCGGACGAGCCGCGGGACAGACGGTCCACGTGGTCGAAGATGGAGGACGAGGACAGCAGCTCGTCTGCAGCGCCTGAAGGAACGACATCATCGTCAGACAGACCTCCTCACCAGGTGATCAGCTTGTGATCCATTGTGCAAAGACATCGATCAGAGCGGCTTCGACCAATCAGAGAGGACGCTTCAAACCAACGTACCCAACTTGCTCCTCCCTTCAGTCCAGAAGCACGAGGAGAAAAGACATGACACAGAGTTATCGTCTTTTCCTCTTTATCCTCCTCCTCTCTTTTCTTCCCTGCTTCTCTCTTTATTCTCTCATCCTCGTTCTCATCCACCTTTCCTCTTTATCCTCCTCCTCTCTTTATTCTCTCCTCCTCTTCCTCCTCCTCATCCACCTTTCCTCTTTATTCTCCTCCTCCTCCTTCAATTTATTCTCCTCTCTTTATTCTCTCCTCCTCCTCCTCCACCACCTTTCCTCTTTATTCTCCTCATCCTTCAATTTATTCTCCTCTCCTCGTTCTTATCCTCCTGTCTTTTCGCCACACACACACACACACACACACACACACACACACACACACACACACACACACACACACACACACACACACACACACACACACACACACACACACACACACACACACACACACAAGCTGGTGTGTCTGACCATTTTTGGGTGTCTTCCTGTGCTGCTTCCCCTCGCTGGGCGTGGCCACAGGTCGAGTGCTTTCTTCTGCCGATTCTCTGCCGCTTGATTGGTCGCTGCCTAACGAGTCTCCGTCTGATGGGCTGAGTCTGAAGGACAGTATTAATGTTGATAATGTTAATAACGTTATTAATGTTATTAATATTTCATTTCAAATCAATGGCGTTGTATCTTCTTTCTGTCATTGTGTGTGCAGGTGACATGGAGGTGACATCACACGCCGTCATACCAGAAGCTGATACGTCTTTGACTAATGATGAGAAAGCGTCTCTTATGATTTGCGGTACAGAAGCGTCCTACCTGCCCCGCCGCCGGCTGCTCCGTGGCACCTTTGTGGACGAGCCTTTGGATTTGGGGGTGTGGAGGTCCCCGCCGTCGGAGGGCGTGGCCTCTTTGGGGGCGGGCGGCGGGCCCGGCTCCTGCATCACCAGGATGTCGTCTTTGCTGTGCTGCCCCAGGTGCAGCTTGGCGAAGTCGAAGCCTTTAACGCTCGGAGCCTGAAGCTGAGAGAGGACACGAGGTCAGCGGCTAGCGCGGCCACAGGAAACACTTGCGGCTTCTTGTCGACCTCTGACCTTCTGCCTCTGCTGGATGGTGTTGATGGCGTCCGGCTGGAACTCCAGCTTCTCTGAGCCGCACAGCTTCCAGTAGAGGATGATGATGATGAAGAGCGCCAGCAGGACCGGGACGACCACGCCGACGATCAGCCAGATGCTGCTGCTCTGAGTCTCTGCTGGAGGGACAGACAGGGTCTCCACCGCTGGAGGGGGAGACAGGTGAGAGGGAGAGACAGGTGAGAGGGAAAGAGAGGTGAGAGGGAGAGAGACAGGTGAGAGGGAGAGAGATAGGTGAGAGGGAGAGAGACAGGTGAGAGGGAGAAACAGGTGAGAGGGAGAGAGACAGGTGAGAGGGGGAGACAGGTGAGAGGGAGAGAGACAGATGAGAGGGAGAGAGACAGGTGAGAGGGAGAGAGACAGATGAGAGGGAGAGAGACAGGTGAGAGGGAGAGAGACAGGTGAGAGGGGGAGAGACAGATGAGAGGGGGAGAGACAGATGAGAGGGAGAGAGACAGGTGAGAGGGAGAGACAGATGAGAGGGAGAGAGACAGATGAGAGGGAGAGAGACAGGTGAGAGGGAGAGACAGGTGAGAGGGAGAGAGACAGGTGAGAGGGGGAGAGACAGGTGAGAGGGGGAGAGACAGGTGAGAGGAAGAGAGACAGATGAGAGGGAGAGACAGGTGAGTTGGAGAGAGAGGTGAGAGGGAGAGAGACAGGTGAGAGGGAGAGAGACAGGAGAGAGGGAGAGAGACAGATGAGAGGGAGAGAGACAGGTGAGAGGGAGAGACAGGTGAGAGGGAAAGACATGTGAGAGGGAGAGAGAGGTGAGAAGGAGAGAGACAGGTGAGAGGGGGAGACAGGTGAGAGGGAGAGAGACAGATGAGAGGGAGAGAGACAGGTGAGAGGGAGAGAGACTGATGAGAGGGAGAGAGACAGGTGAGAGGGAGAGAGACAGGTGAGAGGGAGAGAGACAGGTGAGAGGGGGAGAGACAGATGAGAGGGGGAGAGACAGATGAGAGGGGGAGAGACAGATGAGAGGGAGAGAGACAGGTGAGAGGGAGAGAGACAGGTGAGAGGGAGAGAGACAGGTGAGAGGGAGAGAGACAGATGAGAGGGAGAGACAGGTGAGAGGGAAAGAGAGGTGAGAGGGAGAGAGACAGGTGAGAGGGAGAGAGACAGGTGAGAGGGAGAGACAGATGAGAGGGAGAGAGACAGATGAGAGGGAGCGAGACAGGTGAGAGGGAGAGACAGGTGAGAGGGAGAGAGACAGGTGAGAGGGGGAGAGACAGGTGAGAGGGAGAGACAGGTGAGAGGGAGAGAGAGGTGAGAAGGAGAGAGAGAGGTGAGAGGGAGAGAGAGGTGAGAGGGAGAGACAGGTGAGTTGGAGAGAGAGGTGAGAGGGAGAGAGACAGGTGAGAGGGAGAGACAGGTGAGAGGGAGAGAGACAGATGAGAGGGAGAGAGACAGATGAGAGGGGGAGAGACAGATGAGAGGGGGAGAGACAGATGAGAGGGAGAGAGACAGGTGAGAGGGAGAGAGACAGGTGAGAGGGAGAGAGACAAGTGAGAGGGAGAGACAGGTGAGAGGGAGAGAGACAGGTGAGAGGGAGAGAGACAGATGAGAGGGAGAGACAGGTGAGAGGGAAAGAGAGGTGAGAGGGAGAGAGACAGGTGAGAGGGAGAGAGACAGGTGAGAGGGAGAGACAGATGAGAGGGAGAGAGACAGATGAGAGGGAGAGAGACAGGTGAGAGGGAGAGACAGGTGAGAGGGAGAGAGACAGGTGAGAGGGGGAGAGACAGGTGAGAGGGAGAGACAGGTGAGAGGGAGAGAGACAGATGAGAGGGAGAGACAGGTGAGAGGGAGAGAGACAGGAGAGAGGGAGAGAGACAGATGAGAGACAGGTGAGAGGGAGAGACAGGTGAGAGGGAGAGAGAGGTGAGAAGGAGAGAGAGAGGTGAGAGGGAGAGAGAGGTGAGAGGGAGAGACAGGTGAGTTGGAGAGAGAGGTGAGAGGGAGAGAGACAGGTGAGAGGGAGAGACAGGTGAGAGGGAGAGAGACAGATGAGAGGGAGAGAGACAGATGAGAGGGGGAGAGACAGATGAGAGGGGGAGAGACAGATGAGAGGGAGAGAGACAGGTGAGAGGGAGAGAGACAGGTGAGAGGGAGAGAGACAAGTGAGAGGGAGAGACAGGTGAGAGGGAGAGAGACAGGTGAGAGGGAGAGAGACAGATGACAGGGAGAGACAGGTGAGAGGGAAAGAGAGGTGAGAGGGAGAGAGACAGGTGAGAGGGAGAGAGACAGGTGAGAGGGAGAGACAGATGAGAGGGAGAGAGACAGATGAGAGGGAGAGAGACAGGTGAGAGGGAGAGAGACAGGTGAGAGGGGGAGAGACAGGTGAGAGGGGGAGAGACAGGTGAGAGGAAGAGAGACAGATGAGAGGGAGAGACAGGTGAGTTGGAGAGAGAGGTGAGAGGGAGAGAGACAGGTGAGAGGGAGAGAGACAGGAGAGAGGGAGAGAGACAGATGAGAGGGAGAGAGACAGGTGAGAGGGAGAGACAGGTGAGAGGGAAAGACATGTGAGAGGGAGAGAGAGGTGAGAAGGAGAGAGAGAGGTGAGAGGGAGAGAGACAGGTGAGAGGGAGAGACAAGTGAGAGGGAGAGAGACAGATGAGAGGGAGAGAGACAGATGAGAGGGGGAGAGACAGATGAGAGGGGGAGAGACAGATGAGAGGGAGAGAGACAGATGAGAGGGAGAGAGACAGATGAGAGGGGGAGAGACAGATGAGAGGGGGAGAGACAGATGAGAGGGAGAGAGACAGATGAGAGGGAAAGAGAGGTGAGAGGGAGAGAGACAGGTGAGAGGGAGAGAGACAGGTGAGAGGGGGAGAGACAGCTGAGAGGGAGAGACAGATGAGAGGGAGAGAGACAGATGAGAGGGAGAGACAGGTGAGAGGGAGAGACAGGTGAGAGGGAGAGAGACAGGTGAGAGGGAGAGAGACAGGTGAGAGGGAGAGAGACAGATGAGAGGGGGAGAGACAGATGAGAGGGAGAGACAGGTGAGAGGGAAAGAGAGGTGAGAGGGAGAGAGACAGGTGAGAGGGAGAGAGACAGGTGAGAGGGGGAGAGACAGCTGAGAGGGAGAGACAGATGAGAGGGAGAGAGACAGATGAGAGGGAGAGACAGGTGAGAGGGAGAGACAGGTGAGAGGGAGAGAGACAGGTGAGAGGGAGAGAGACAGGTGAGAGGGAGAGAGACAGGTGAGAGGGAGAGAGACAGATGAGAGGGGGAGAGACAGATGAGAGGGAGAGACAGGTGAGAGGGAAAGAGAGGTGAGAGGGAGAGAGACAGGTGAGAGGGAGAGAGACAGGTGAGAGGGGGAGAGACAGATGAGAGGGAGAGACAGATGAGAGGGAGAGAGACAGATGAGAGGGAGAGACAGGTGAGAGGGAGAGAGACAGGTGAGAGGGAGAGACAGGTGAGAGGGGGAGAGAGGTGAGAGGGAGAGAGAGGTGAGAAGGAGAGAGACAGGTGAGAAGGAGAGAGAGGTGAGAGGGAGAGAGAGGTGAGAAGGAGAGAGAGAGGGGAGAGGGAGAGAGAGGTGAGAAGGAGAGGGAGAGGTGAGAAGGAGAGAGAGGTGAGAAGGAGAGAGAGAGGTGAGAGGGAGAGAGAGGTGAGAGGGAGAGAGACAGGTGAGAGGGAGAGAGAGGTGAGAAGGAGAGAGACAGGTGAGGGACAGGTGCGCTGGAGTCTTGACTCACGCTGGGCGATGGGCCTCTGGACGCGGTGTCCGAGGACGATGGCGGCTCTCTGGAGGTCCAGGCGGTTCAGGGTGAGCGCCGTGGCCTCGGCAGGTATCCGCTCCCCACCTGGACCCTCCACGAAGTAGAAGACCTCCAGCGGAAGCTCCGCCCCCAACAGCCTCGCCACCCGCACCACCTGAGCAAGGACAGGTGCAGCAGAGACTCTGGTCTTCTTGAGGCTGGAACCTCTGTACAGGTGTGTTGATTCGGGTGTGTTGATTCAGGTGTGTTGATTCAGGTGTGTTGATTCAGGTGTGTTGATTCAGGTGTGTTGATTCGTACATACCTGCAGACTGTTGTTGCCCACAGCTGTCGCTCTCCTCCAGCGCCTCCTGCTGGCGACCTGCAGACTCTCGTCCAGCAGCAGAGCCAGACGCCTCTCCAGACGGGCTTTAAAGCTCCTCTCGGACACCAGCTGCTCCGGGACCCCCAACAGCACTGAAGACACACACACACACACACACACACACACACACACACACACACACACACACACACACTCTTTATTCTCTCCTCCTCCTCCTCCTCCTCCACCACCTTTCCTCTTTATTCTCCTCATCCTTCAATTTATTCTCCTCTCCTCGTTCTTATCCTCCTGTCTTTTCGCCACACACACACACACACACACACACACACACACACACACACACACACACACACACACACACACACACACACATAATCACAATGTAACGCATCACCTTTCTGTAGCAAGTCAAACCCCAAAGACTCACCTGTACGGACCCAGGTGGAGCGCAGGTGGTGAGACGTGTTCAGCTCCGGGTAGTGGAACGCTGTGAACACAAACACACGCTTAACACACACACATTTAACACACGTTTAACATGTTTAACACGTTTAACACATTTAAAAGTGCTGGTTCTGAAATCAAACCTGATGTAACTAATGTTTACCACATTGACATATGATGGACATGTATGATGTGCATTATTAACAAACGGCGTACGTTCTGCGATCTGAAGAGCAGGAAATCCAACGTAGAAGCTGAACTCGACCAGACTGAGCTTCCTCAGGTGTTCGCTGACCTCTGACCCCAGCAGATAGTCCCGCCCATCACGCACCGCGAAGGTGACGTCGACGGAAATCTTCTGCTCCGCCGCCGCTGACGGTCGACTGACCGCCATGGTGATGTTCAGAAGCTGCAGAACACATTGATCCTCTGTTAGGTCTCTAGTGATCCACAGTGTGATCACATTGATCCTCCAATAGGTCTCTAGTGATCCACAGTGTGAACACATTGATCCTCTGTTAGGGTCTCTAGTGATCCACAGTGTGAACACCCCCGCCAGGTGAGGAGGGACTCACCTGCACGGTGACGTTTCCGGCCTCACGCGATCGTCTCCGAGTCTCGGCGTACGCCATCGCCAGCCCTCTCTCCACGCGCTCGCTGAAGTTACAGACTCTGACGTCCACGTGGGCGAACTGCAGCTCGGAGTGGATCTGGTACCTGAGATCCGGTACGGTGTAGAGCGGCGACACGCTGGGAATCGGGCCGGACCCGCGGGGCGCCTGGCGGAGCGCGTTGATGACCGACATGGCGGTGAAGATCAGCGGCCCTGACACCACACGGAAGGCAAAACTGGACGGAGTTCTCAGGAACTGAGGAGACAGCAGAGACAGACAGCTGTCAATCATCTGACATCGTTACCTTTAATCTATGAAGTCCAGCAGCTGAGAACAATCAATTAATGACGTCACATACAATAAAGGAGTCTGTATACTGAAATAACATTGTGGAGGAGGAGGAGGAGGAGGAGGAGGTACCTGGAGCTCCACTGGACGGTTGAACTCTCTCCTCAGAAGATCTCTGACTTGAGTGAAACCTGATGACGAACCTTTAGAACTGACTGCAGGGACAAAAAGAAACCGATTAGCTGACCGAGCTCTTTCTGCGTCACGTGACCCGCGGGGCCCGGCGCTGCCGCCACGACCTACTCACCTACTCTGACCAGGTACATCTCTGGCTTGGTGATGTTGCACAGGTACTGCCTGCCAGGGGGGGTCTGAGCCACTCTGGGTGTCGGGACCGGGGGAGCTCTGGTCCGGCTGATGGCTGTGGTCTGGGTGGTGGTGGTGATGTTAGTGGTTGTGGTCTTTGTGGTGGTCTTGGTGGGTGAAGCCTTCACTGGCTTTTCCGTGACCACTGGAGGCCTCTCCGGTCTATCGGGGCGGGTGGGAGGGCCCAGCGGGGGAGGGGGAGGGGTGGTGTTGGAAGGGGGACGGGGACGGGGTCTACTCGGGACACGGTCTTTGGGTTTTACACCAGGAGGAGAAGCAGTTTTTATGGTGGTCGATGGTGGAGGTGGCTTCTCCTCACCTGGGAGAGTAGGTGAGAGGGTGAGGGGAGGGGGGGGCTCTGGAGGACCAAAGCTTGGGGAAGGAGACGAGGATGAAGGGGGACGCTGGGTCTGTGTTGTTGTAGGAGTGATGGGGGGTTTGGAGTCAGTCCAGTCCACCCAGTCCTGGTCTCTCCCCCCCTCCTGGTCCCTCCCCCTCTCCTGGTCCCTCCCCCTCTCATGGTCTCTACCCCGGTCCTGGTCCTGGTCCTGATCCCCCCCCCCTCTCCCTCTCCCGGGCCAGCAGGTTGGTGTAGTACTCCATGCTGTTCATGTCCGGCAGCAGCAGCTCTGTGGGCTCCAGAGGCATCATGTCCTCCAGGTCGTAGTCCTGGTCCCAGTTGGGGAAGACGTCTGGATGGGAGGGGCGAGTGTGCAAGGGGATGCTGGGGGTGGAAGAGGAGGGGGAGAGGGGGATGCTGGGCCGGGCCGGGAAGGCCGTGTCGTAAGAGACCCAGTCCCCGCCCAGGTCCTCGTCGTAGGGGTGGCCGGGTAGTGGTGTGGCCAGGGACAACTCCTCTCCGTCAGGCACCATGAAGGACAGAGTCTCCAGGTAGTCTCCGGAGCCCCAGGCCTCTTCCAGGGAGGGGCCCTGCTCCCAGGGGGGAGGAGGGGTGAGGGTTGGCTGGGTGTGGGGGGGCAGGGCTGGGGGGAGGCTCGGGGACAGGAGGTCTGGAGGTCTCAAGAGGAGGTGGATCCCCTGAGCACCGGAGTCCGAGTCCTCAGCCGAGCCCGGGCCACCACTGTTACCATTGTAGCCGGAATCGGAGAGAGGTCTGGAGACCGGGGGTCTGGAGGGGGGGGAGGAGGAGGAGGAGGAAGAGGAGGAGGAAGAGGAGGAGGAGGGTGATGAAGGAGACTCTGCCGTCCTGTTAAGGTCCAGCACACCTGGGAGACAAAGAGAGGGATTCAATTAACGCCCCACTAAAGCTAAGGGACATTTTTAGTCTTTATGCTGAGCTAGGCTAACAATAACCCTTGTTTTTAGTCTTCATGCTAAGCTAGGCTAACAATTACCCCTGTTTTTAGTCTTTATGCTGATTGTTCCTTGTGATCTTCTTCACAGTAGATCAATAAAACATAAATATTAGAAACACACACACACACACACACACACACACACACACACACACACACACACACACACACACACACACTCGACTGGGTCTCTCTCATGCACTGCCGGCCTTGTTGCCATGGTGACGGCAGCATCACATGCCGAACGGAGACGAGTAGTTTAGTATTCAAGAGACGACGCCTCCAAGTACTCAGAGATATAGATTATATATATATATAATATTATATATATATGTATATATAATCTGTATGTATATACACATAAACATATACAGATATAAATATATGTACATACATATATTCATACATGTATGTGTATATATATACATATATATATGTATATATATTATATATATAATATATATGTACATACAGTATATATATATGTATTTATACATATAGTATATATATATGTATCTCATCTTCCAGCTGAAGACACGCTTCAGATCTCCTTATAAGGAACTTCCTGTTATCTGCAGGTGGTCTAGAGGTCACAGCACAGAGGTCAGAGCAAACATCCTGTGACGTTTGCTCGGTGTTTGGGTCTCAGGAGGACCAACGGGACCAGGTCCCTGAAACCTGTACGATCAGCTCCTTTCAGAACCAGAACCTACCTGCAGCAGGGGAGCCGGACGTCACCGTGGAAACCAGCGTGCCGGCCACCAGCAGGATCACGCTGAGTGTGCGTTTGCACTCTGAGGTTCTGGGGTCCATCCCGGTCCCGGTTCCGGTCCTGGTCCTGGTCCCGGTCCTGGTCCCAGTCCTGGTCCTGGTCCTGGTCCCAGTCCTGTAGCCGGGGTCCTGCAGGATCACAGGGTCCATCGTCCTCAGAGGGCCGCTGGTCTGATCCCGGTGCAGAGAGCCAAGCGTCCGTCAGGAGGACCTGAACACAGAGGGGCATGAAGGTACTAATACAACGTGTAGAAGTACACTGTAGACCAGCACACGTACTAATACAACGTGTAGAAGTACACTGTGACCAGCACACGTACTAATACAACGTGTAGAAGTAGTAATACGACGTGTAGAAGTACACTGTGACCAGCACACGTACTAATACAACGTGTAGAAGTACACTGTGACCAGCACACATACTAATACAACGTGTAGAAGTACTAATACAACGTGTAGAAGTACACTGTGACCAGCACACGTACTAATACAACGTGTAGAAGTAGTAATACGACGTGTAGAAGTACACTGTGACCAGCACACGTACTAATACAACGTGTAGAAGTACACTGTGACCAGCACACGTACTAATACAACGTGTAGAAGTACACTGTGACCAGCACACGTACTAATACAACGTGTAGAAGTACACTGTGACCAGCACACGTACTAATACAACGTGTAGAAGTACACTGTGACCAGCACACGTACTAATACAACGTGTAGAAGTACTAATACAACGTGTAGAAGTACTAATACAACGTGTAGAAATACTCTGTGGCCAGCACACGTACTAATACAACGTGTAGAAGTACCAATACAACGTGTAGAAGTACACTGTGACCAGCACACGTACTAATACAACGTGTAGAAGTACTAATACAACGTGTAGAAGTACACTGTGACCAGCACACGTACTAATACAACGTGTAGAAGTACTAATACAACGTGTAGAAGTACACTGTGACCAGCACACGTACTAATACAACGTGTAGAAGTACACTGTGACCAGCACACGTACTAATACAACGTGTAGAAGTACCAATACAACGTGTAGAAGTACACTGTGACCAGCACACGTACTAATACAACGTGTAGAAGTACACTGTGACCAGCACACGTACTAATACAACGTGTAGAAGTAGTAATACGACGTGTAGAAGTACACTGTGACCAGCACACGTACTAATACAACGTGTAGAAGTACACTGTGACCAGCACACATACTAATACAACGTGTAGAAGTACTAATACAACGTGTAGAAGTACACTGTGACCAGCACACGTACTAATACAACGTGTAGAAGTAGTAATACGACGTGTAGAAGTACACTGTGACCAGCACACGTACTAATACAACGTGTAGAAGTACACTGTGACCAGCACACGTACTAATACAACGTGTAGAAGTACACTGTGACCAGCACACGTACTAATACAACGTGTAGAAGTACACTGTGACCAGCACACGTACTAATACAACGTGTAGAAGTACTAATACAACGTGTAGAAGTACTAATACAACGTGTAGAAATACTCTGTGGCCAGCACACGTACTAATACAACGTGTAGAAGTACCAATACAACGTGTAGAAGTACACTGTGACCAGCACACGTACTAATACAACGTGTAGAAGTACTAATACAACGTGTAGAAGTACACTGTGACCAGCACACGTACTAATACAACGTGTAGAAGTACCAATACAACGTGTAGAAGTACACTGTGACCAGCACACGTACTAATACAACGTGTAGAAGTACTAATACAACGTGTAGAAGTACACTGTGACCAGCACACGTACTAATACAACGTGTAGAAGTACACTGTGACCAGCACACGTACTAATACAACGTGTAGAAGTACACTGTGACCAGCACACGTACTAATACAACGTGTAGAAGTACTAATACAACGTGTAGAAGTACACTGTGACCAGCACACGTACTAATACAACGTGTAGAAGTACCAATACAACGTGTAGAAGTACTAATACAACGTGTAGAAATACTCTGTGGCCAGCACACATACTAATACAACGTGTAGAAGTACTAATACAACGTGTAGAAGTACTAATACAACATGTAGAAGTACTCTGTGACCAGCACACGTACTAATACAACGTGTAGAAGTACTCTGTGGCCAGCACACGTACTAATACAACGTGTAGAAGTACTCTGTGACCAGCACACGTACTAATACAACGTGTAGAAGTACTCTGTGACCAGCACACGTACTAATACAACATGTAGAAGTACTAATACAACGTGTAGAAGTACTAATACAACGTGTAGAAGTACTAATACAACGTGTAGAAGTACAAATACAACATGTAGAAGTACTAATACAACATGTAGAAGTAGTAATACGACGTGTAGAAGTACACTGTGACCAGCACACGTACTAATACAACGTGTAGAAGTACACTGTGACCAGCACACATACTAATACAACGTGTAGAAGTACTAATACAACGTGTAGAAGTACACTGTGACCAGCACACGTACTAATACAACGTGTAGAAGTAGTAATACGACGTGTAGAAGTACACTGTGACCAGCACACGTACTAATACAACGTGTAGAAGTACACTGTGACCAGCACACGTACTAATACAACGTGTAGAAGTACACTGTGACCAGCACACGTACTAATACAACGTGTAGAAGTACACTGTGACCAGCACACGTACTAATACAACGTGTAGAAGTACACTGTGACCAGCACACGTACTAATACAACGTGTAGAAGTACTAATACAACGTGTAGAAGTACTAATACAACGTGTAGAAATACTCTGTGGCCAGCACACGTACTAATACAACGTGTAGAAGTACTAATACAACGTGTAGAAGTACACTGTGACCAGCACACGTACTAATACAACGTGTAGAAGTACTAATACAACGTGTAGAAGTACACTGTGACCAGCACACGTACTAATACAACGTGTAGAAGTACTAATACAACGTGTAGAAGTACACTGTGACCAGCACACGTACTAATACAACGTGTAGAAGTACACTGTGACCAGCACACGTACTAATACAACGTGTAGAAGTACCAATACAACGTGTAGAAGTACACTGTGACCAGCACACGTACTAATACAACGTGTAGAAGTACACTGTGACCAGCACACGTACTAATACAACGTGTAGAAGTAGTAATACGACGTGTAGAAGTACACTGTGACCAGCACACGTACTAATACAACGTGTAGAAGTACACTGTGACCAGCACACATACTAATACAACGTGTAGAAGTACTAATACAACGTGTAGAAGTACACTGTGACCAGCACACGTACTAATACAACGTGTAGAAGTAGTAATACGACGTGTAGAAGTACACTGTGACCAGCACACGTACTAATACAACGTGTAGAAGTACACTGTGACCAGCACACGTACTAATACAACGTGTAGAAGTACACTGTGACCAGCACACGTACTAATACAACGTGTAGAAGTACACTGTGACCAGCACACGTACTAATACAACGTGTAGAAGTACACTGTGACCAGCACACGTACTAATACAACGTGTAGAAGTACTAATACAACGTGTAGAAGTACTAATACAACGTGTAGAAATACTCTGTGGCCAGCACACGTACTAATACAACGTGTAGAAGTACCAATACAACGTGTAGAAGTACACTGTGACCAGCACACGTACTAATACAACGTGTAGAAGTACTAATACAACGTGTAGAAGTACACTGTGACCAGCACACGTACTAATACAACGTGTAGAAGTACCAATACAACGTGTAGAAGTACACTGTGACCAGCACACGTACTAATACAACGTGTAGAAGTACTAATACAACGTGTAGAAGTACACTGTGACCAGCACACGTACTAATACAACGTGTAGAAGTACACTGTGACCAGCACACGTACTAATACAACGTGTAGAAGTACACTGTGACCAGCACACGTACTAATACAACGTGTAGAAGTACTAATACAACGTGTAGAAGTACACTGTGACCAGCACACGTACTAATACAACGTGTAGAAGTACCAATACAACGTGTAGAAGTACTAATACAACGTGTAGAAATACTCTGTGGCCAGCACACATACTAATACAACGTGTAGAAGTACTAATACAACGTGTAGAAGTACTAATACAACATGTAGAAGTACTCTGTGACCAGCACACGTACTAATACAACGTGTAGAAGTACTCTGTGGCCAGCACACGTACTAATACAACGTGTAGAAGTACTCTGTGACCAGCACACGTACTAATACAACGTGTAGAAGTACTCTGTGACCAGCACACGTACTAATACAACATGTAGAAGTACTAATACAACGTGTAGAAGTACTAATACAACGTGTAGAAGTACTAATACAACGTGTAGAAGTACAAATACAACATGTAGAAGTACTAATACAACATGTAGAAGTACTAATACAACGTGTAGAAGTACTCTGTGGCCAGCACACGTACTAATACAACATGTAGAAGTACTAATACAACGTGTAGAAGTACTAATAAAACGTGTAGAAGTACTCTGTCACCAGTACACGTACTAATACAACGTGTAGAAGTACTAATAAAACGTGTAGAAGTACTCTGTCACCAGTACACGTACTAATACAACGTGTAGAAGTACTAATAAAACGTGTAGAAGTACTAATAAAACGTGTAGAAGTACTCTGTCACCAGTACACGTACTAATACAACGTGTAGAAGTACTAATAAAACGTGTAGAAGTACTAATAAAACGTGTAGAAGTACTCTGTCACCAGTACACGTACTAATACAACGTGTAGAAGTACTAATAAAACGTGTAGAAGTACTCTGTCACCAGTACACGTACTAATACAACGTGTAGAAGTACTAATAAAACGTGTAGAAGTACTCTGTCACCAGTACACGTACTAATACAACGTGTAGAAGTACTAATAAAACGTGTAGAAGTACTCTGTCACCAGTACACATACTCATACTGTTACACGTAGAAGTCAAAATATACTAAAAGTAAAAGCAGTTCTGATGAATCTTATAATTATGATTATTATCACGTTAATGTTGCATAATATGTAATATCATCTATAATAATCTATAATCACTTCACTGATTAATGATCAATCAAAGCTATTATATATATATATATATATATATATATATATATATATATATATATATATATATATATATATATATAGTATCTGATGAAATATGAAATATTCTCCATTATTTGATAGAAGTCATATTTAAACATAAAGATCAGAGGCTCGGTTCCGCTTAGTTCCGGACCTGCTCAGCGCCACCAGGCCGCTTCTACCTGTGCTGGCTCGGCTCGGCTCGACTCGGCTCGACTCGGCTCGACTCGGCCCGGTCCTCCCTCGTAGTGACCCTATTATCGGACAGATAAGCAGCCACGGCCCGTCGGTCCTCCGCGGACACGCCGGGAATGACGGCTGCTCTGATCCCGACCCATAGTCCCCCGTCCCGGGGTAACAGCGACCCAATTACCGGTCCGGCCCGGTCCAGACCGGCTCTGGCTTAACGCGTCCACGACCCTGATTCTGATCCTAATAATCACGGGATCACACTCCGGTCATTATTAGGGCCAGAATTAGGGTCGTGGACGCGTTAAGCCGGCCCGGTCCAGACCGGCTCCCTTCTGTCCGAACCGGGCTGGAGCATCCATGCGGCTCCAGCCGAGCCGAGCCGAGCCGAACCTCCACACCGTCACCGCTCAAATCCTGCTCATAGAGAGGGGCCGGGCCGGGCCGGGCCGGGCCGCGCTACCAGCCCGCTTCAGCCCCTTTGGGCCCGGCTGGAGCCCCTTTAGGCCGAGAGGAGACCTACCTGCCATCCTGGAGATGCGGATCGGCGCGTCACGCCTCCAGAGCCGCGCGGGGGAGAGGAGGCGGAGGGTCGCTGCAGAATCCTTCCTCCTCCTCCTCCTCCTCCTCCTCCTCCTCCTCCTCCTCCTCCTCCTCCTCTCGGTCCGCAGTCTTCCTCACAGTCTTCCTCACCTCCTCAAAGGCTACACGAGCTTCCTGCGCCCGCTGCTCTGGACGCGTGCTGGTCCCGGATCCGTCACATTCAGGTCCGGTCTCGCCTCGGTACCGACCCGGCTTCTCCTCACGCGGACCCGGTCTGCAGGCGGACCCGACGGATCCTGGTCTTCAGCTGGTCTGGGTCCAGCTGCAGAGGGTTCTGGGGACCATCAGTGATCCACACATGAAATACATACATATCTATGTTTGTGTATGAAACACGCGCTGTGGGGTTTGGTAGAAGCATTCATAATAATATTATTATTAATAATATTATTAATAATATTATTATTAATAATGTTATTATTAATAATAATATTATTATTAATAATAATAATAATGATGATCCTTTATCTATGGTCCTGGAGGAGCTTCTTAGAGACCCTCTAGCGCCCCCCGGAGGAGCCTGAAGCAGACTGCTCCTGTTTAAAGACCTCAGTTTTCCTGCCAGGTCCACTTAGCTTTACACAGTTAGCTTAGCATTCAAGTTATTAGCAGTATCACAAATGGTAACATGAGTATTAATATCAATTCAGTGAAAATTTATATAGACATTATTATATTTATATATTATATTTATTTAGACATTTAAGTGCTACTAAAGTGCTCCTAGGTGCTACCTTCCTTATTCAAGGTGTAGTCTAAACAGATGTGTTTTTAGTTCACGGTGGAAGATGTAGAGACTTCCTGCTGTCCTGATGTCAATGGAGCTCATTCCACCAATGAGGAGCAGGACACAAACAGTCTGACTGTTGAGTGTTTAGCTCTCAGTGATGGAGCTACCTGATGTTGTGTGGCATGGACCTACAGGATGTTGTGTAGCATGGACCTATAGGATGTTGTGTAGCATAAACCTACAGGATGTTGTGTACCATGGACCTATAGGATGTTGTGTAGCATAAACCTACAGGATGTTGTGTACCATGGACCTATAGGATGTTGTGTAGCATGAACCTACAGGATGTTGTGTAGCATGGACCTACAGGATGTTGTGTAGCATGGACCTACAGGAGGTTGTGTAGCATGGACCTACAGGATGTTGTGTAGCATGGACCTAGAGGATGTTGTATAGTATGGACCTACAGGATGTTGTGTAGCATGGACCTACAGGAGGTTGTGTAGCATGGATCTACAGGATGTTGTGTAGCATGGACCTACAGGAGGTTGTGTAGCATGGATCTACAGGATGTTGTGTAGCATGGACCTACAGGATGTTGTGTAGCATGGACCTAGAGGATGTTGTATAGTATGGACCTACAGGATGTTGTGTAGCATGGACCTACAGGATGTTGTATAGTATGGACCTACATGATGTTGTATAGTATGGACCTACAGGATGTTGTGTAGCATGGACCTACATGATGTTGTGTAGCATGGACCTAGAGGATGTTGTATAGTATGGACCTACAGGATGTTGTGTAGCATGGACCTACAGGATGTTGTATAGCATGGACCTACATGATGTTGTATAGTATGGACCTACAGGATGTTGTGTAGCATGGACCTACAGGATGTTGTGTAGCATGAACCTACAGGATGTTGTATAGTATGGACCTACAGGATGTTGTGTAGCATGGACCTACAGGATGTTGTGTAGCATGGACCTACAGGATGTAGTGTAGCATGGACCTACAGGATGTTGTGTAGCATGGACCTACAGGATGTAGTGTAGCATGGACCTACAGGATGTTGTGTAGCATGGACCTACAGGATGTTGTGTAGCATGAACCTACAGGATGTTGTATAGTTTGGACCTACAGGATGTTGTGTAGCATGGACCTACAGGATGTTGTGTAGCATGGACCTACAGAATGTTGTATAGCATGAACCTACAGGATGTTGTATAGTATGGACCTACAGGATGTTGTGTAGCATGGACCTACAGGATGTAGTGTAGCATGGACCTACAGGATGTTGTGTAGCATGGATCTACAGGAGCGTGATGTTGTGGTGATGTTGGCAGTCAGGGAGAGTTGACTGTTAAGTCTCACACCGAGATTCCTGGCAGTCGGGGTCGAGACCAACAGTGAGTTGTTGAAGGTAATAGTGAAGTCGTGGGTGGGAAAGCCTTTACCTGGAAGGGAAAGTAGTTCCGTCTTGTCAGGGTTCATTTTCAGGAGGTGTGCGAACATCCACTGAGAGACGTCAGTCAGACAGCAGAGATCCGTGCTGCTACCTGTGTTTCTGACTGGGGAAACGAGAGGATCAGTTGGGTGTCATCAGCATAGATGTGGTAGGAGAAGACATGCGAGCGAATGACAGAGCCGAGAGAGTTGGTGTACAGAGAGAAGAGGAGAGGACCCAGGACGGAGCCTTGAGGGACCCCAGTAGTGAGAGGACAAGGTTCAGACACAGATCCTCTCCAAGTTACCCTGTAGGTGGTTGTTGAGGTGGGATGAGAAGAGAAAGAGCAGAGCCCGAGATACCAAGGTCCTGGAGGGAGGAGATAAGGATCTGGTGGTTCACTGTGTCGAAGGCAGCAGAAAGGTCTAAAAGGATAAGGACAGAGGAGAGAGGCTGCTCTAGCAGTGTGAAGCTGCCCAGAGACAGCAAGGAGGGCAGTCTCTGTTAAGGCCTTGAATCCAGACTGGTAAGGGTCCAGAAGGTTGTTCTGGTGGAGAAAGGAGGAGACTTGGTTAAAGATAGTTTGCTCCAGAGTTGTGTAAAGAAAGGGAGGAGAGAGACAGGTCTGTAGTTGTTGACTTCAGACGGGTTGAGAGGGTTTCTTCAGGAGAGGTAGACTCTTCCTCCTTAGAGAGTCACGGTGCATGAGTGAGAAAGAGTCGGTTGAAGGGAGCAACTGGGAGTTATTCTATGAAAGTATAAAAGTTTGTATGGAAGTATGAAAGTGTATATTTATTTTAAAAGCAATACTCGAGAGGCCACTGTGTAAATCTAAACATATTCAACCATGTTGTACCAACTGTATTTGACTTTTGTGTTTCATATACACTGACGTCATTGTTCCTCACATTAGCATCAGAGTCACTGAGACACTCTGCTGCCACCTGGTGGAGGCTAAATGAAACTGAGCTCCTCCTCTCCACCAGACAACATCAGCAACACACTTCCTGCCAGCCTGTCAAAATAAAAGCACATCTCCACACAGCAGCTGATGGCTTCTGAGCTGTGTGACCAAAATACAATAAATACCAGAATGAAGAAGAAGATTCATAGAATTATTATTATATATTTATTATATATTATGATTGTTCAACGTCCTATGAATGAACATTCATAACCACTGAGCTCAGGAAACATTTGACATCATTTATGCATCAATGCTCTTCTTCCTGTGCAGACCCAACGAGCTGCAGGTGTGTCCAATCACACGGCTGCAGCTCGTCAGAGGGTGTGATGTCACAGCGGGAAGAGCAGAGAGACAGGATGCTGTCTGTGTGCCTGCTGCAGAGAGACAGGATGCTGTCTGTGTGCCTGCTCAGCCTTCTCTCTTGCTGCTGCTCTCAGGTCCGGCCGAGCGCTCTGACCCCGGCCGGCTCCATAGCGCTCGGCCTGACCCCGGGTCAGCTCAACGGGACTCTGAATGGGACTCAGCAGGAGTTCTTCTCTGGATTCTTTGGGTTCAGAAGTAAGTTTATATTTAATATATTGACACATCTGATCATATCTGACTCAAACATTTGTGATCAAATGTTCAGAAGTATTAATACAAACAAAAGTGACTAAAATGTAATTATTTAAATTGTAATATTATAATTATGACAGCACGTTTAAAATAACTGAGTTGGAATGATTAAAACATGTATTCATTTAAATATAAAATGTTAACTGTGTGAAACCCTTTGAGTCAATTAATATCTGAATATTAAAATATAACTTTTACTGAACATTGTTTGTAAACTTGAATGTAAAATGTTTTTTAAAGTTACTGATTGAATAATGTCTGTTTTAATAAATGAATGCTGTGCTCTGACTGCAGACCTGTCGGGGTTGCGGTGCTTCAGCCCAGAACTAGAGCTGGAGTCCAGGATCATCGGGGGCCAGGAAGCCTGGGCCAACTCGTGGCCCTGGCAGGTCTCCCTTCGGTTCGCCTCCATGCCGGCCTGCGGAGGAGCCATCATCGGCCCCATGTGGGTCGTCTCTGCTGCTCACTGCTTCAAAAGGTCAGAGGTCATCTGTTGGCCCTGGACTAGACCAGGTTTACGTGGACTAGCTCCACAGTTGGATTACATTCAGTGTGTTCCCACTGCAGGTACAACAAAGCTTCTTTCTGGACGGTTCTGGCTGGAAAACACGACCTGGATAATCCTCACGAACCCAGACAGCAAGTCAGGACCTCCCTCAGTCTGTGTATTCTAGACCAGGTTCAGGTGTGTGAAGCCCAATCTGACTGTGTTAATTCCCCGTTCAGCTGGTTGGAGTCTCCGTGATCAGCAGCCATCCCGGCTACAACACTCGGACCAAAGAGAGCGACCTGGCTCTGCTGAGGCTGCAGCAGCCGCTGGTCTTCAACCAGTTCGTCAGGCCCATCGACTTCTGGATGGCTCCGCTGACCCCCTTCAGGAAGTGCACCATCACGGGCTGGGGCTCCACCCGAGAGAGTGAGGAGGTGTTCAGACGACTTCTGAAGAGTGAAGCCGAAGCGTCATGTGTTAAAGCTGCATTCTCTCTCCTGACCACCAGGGGGCGGCGACTCTGGTTGTATAGAAGTCTATGCTTCATGTGTTAAAGCTGCATTCTCTCTCCTGACCACCAGGGGGCGACTCCTCTGGTTGTATAGAAGTCAATATAAATGACTTTACCTCTCTTGATGTATTCCCTCAGTAAACATTGTAAACATGAGTTTATGTCAATCTCTAGTTTCAAGTCTTCTTCAATACAGCATGATGTTAATTTAGTAAATTATGGTCATTTGGAGTTAAACAGACCATAATAGGGGACGCTTTAGGGCGGGGCTACCAGGTGATTGACAGATTGACACCAGAGCTAATGTTCACCCTGTTTTAGAGGGTTTTCAAAGTTCAATGGAACATTTTGCTCCCATAAATGTTTTCAGTGTATATTTCACTTGGCTCCGCCCTCAGTCAAACATCAGTTGACAAACCAACGGTGACGTTGTGGTGACTCCACCTTCTTAAAGACAAGTCATGACTCTTACCATGTGGTTTTATGTTGAATCCTTCTCATTGTGAATAACAGACTGGTGCATCGCTTTAAATGTATTATGGGACGTTATTATCTTGTTTCCTTTCATGAAGGATGATCCAGTGTATCCTATGCTGAAGGAAACATTGAAGCACCTTTCCTTAGTTTAGAGGAGTCCAGCAGCTCCGACCCTTCTGGCTCATTCCACTCAGCTAAGAACCTTCCTCGTCCTCCTCTTCCTCTTCAGATGGTGCTCGGGTCAACCGTCTGCAGGAGGTGAATGTGACCATCCTGCCCCCTAAAGCCTGTAACCAGTACTACCACGGGAGGATGCAACCCTCCATGTTCTGTGCTGGGAAGGACGCAGGAGGAGTCGACGCCTGCCAGGTATCTGGACCAGCAAGGTCCACAATCTGGACCATCAGAATCTGGACCCTGCTGGTCCTACACGAAGGAGCCCTTTGAACCAGTCTGACATGAGAGACAAATCTGATGACTCGAGAGTAAAGTTGACAGAATCTACGATCAATTTGTCTCTTTGTCTCCAACTTCATCCAGTCTTCTCTCTTTGTCTCTAACTTCTTCATGTCTTTTCTCTAACTTCTTCTTGTCTTTTTGTCCTGTTCGTCGTAAACTCGTTCCTTGTCTCGGTGTCTTGCATCCTGTCTTTTTCTAACCCTGCCTTGTCTCTCTGCCCAACTTGTCTCATTTCTTTAGAGGCTAACTCCCTTTGAGTCGTCTCTTTGCTGTCGTCCTTGTTCCTTCCTTGTTACCCTTTCACGTTTCTCTGGCGTCCCATCTTGTCTGTTAAGCTGTCTTTCTTTGTTTTGCTTGTGTCGTCTCTTCTATTTGACACCATCTCTTCACTGTCTCTTATTTGTTTTTTTTCTCTTTTGGCCGTCAATCTGTCTTCTGTCGAAACTTTTTTCTCTTTTCTTCAACACTCCAGTTTATTTTTTTGTTGTAACATTTGATCTAGTCTTACTGTCTTAACTGTTTTTGTCTGTTCAGCTGTCTCTTCATGCTTTCGGTCATTCTGTCCCGTCTCTGTATCTCTGTGTCCAACACGTTTCTGTCTCAGGGGGATTCTGGGGGTCCTCTGACTTGCTACACCGGCAGCAGGTATGAGTTGGCAGGTTTAGTGAGTTGGGGGGTCGGTTGTGGACGAGCAAGAAGACCAGGTGTCTACACCAAAATCCAACAACACACTCGCTGGATCTTCGACATGATGAGTACGGGTCACAGATCATCCAACAGCTGAGTGTTTATCTGGAGGACAAGTATGACGTCATGCATTTCATTCACAGATCAGGACATCGTGTTCGCAGACGACATCAGCACTGAAGGTATCTTCTTGCATCCCACTGTACTTTAATCAATGATCTTATGTGTGCGATAAACTAGTGTACAGGAAATCATGTTATTCTGATGCATTTGTTCACTTGCATGACAGAGAACAGGTGTGGTAAGAATCAGCGCTCCAGCTGTGAGAAGGTTCCAGGCCTCGCTGCTGTCTCGGTGCCCCAGAAAGGAGCTGTGTCTGTGGGGAACATGGCTGCGTCCTGCCCCTCCTTCTGGCCTTGGCAGGCCAGCCTGCAGGCCGACGGACGCCACTACTGCAGCGGAGCGCTGATCCACCCCCGCTGGGTCCTCACTGCCCAGCACTGTAACGTCAGGTATGACTGCCCCTACCGGGTGCCGCTGCTCCTACGGGTGCGGCTGCAGCAGGGCACTAATCTGCTGCTGGGTACTCACTGCACTGTCAGAGAATACTTCTACTACTGCAGTTGGGCACTAATCCACTGCAGTGTCAGGTACTACTAGTGCTTCTACTACTGCAGTTGAGCGCTGATCAACCTTCGCCGGGTCCTCACTGCTACGTCGGGTTCTTCTGCTGCTGTTAATGCTGGCTTTGTTTGTCTCTGCAGAGCTAAAGAGGATGTGGTGGCTCTGGGAGTCCATGACCTCAGGTTCTCATCGTCTCAAACCATCCCGGTGGACGAGGTCTTCAACCTGCCGCAGGACGGCAGCTTCCCCCCGAACGCCGACCTGTCACTGCTTCGCCTCAGCGTGCCGGCCAGATTCAGTAAGAACGCCTGAAAATTACACAAACTTTTAACGCGAGAGTTGTCCGTAGTATCTGTAGGTATTGCATGAGGTGTATTGTGTGTTTTTACTGAGTGAAATATTGAAACTGACTTGTGGTCGTGTTTCCAGGCTCAGATGTGTCTGCCGTTTGTATCCCTGATGAGGAGGACGACGAAGACCTCGACAGCAGCTGGTCTTGTGTCACAACGGGCTGGGGAGCGTCCAGAGCAGCAGGTATGGTCCTCATGACGGGCTGGGGAGCGTCCAGAGCAGGACCTGAAACATTAAACTCTTCTGAAATGTAAAGCAGCTAGTTCCTCCCAGAACGTTCTCATGAATCACGACCTTGAAGGAGTTTCTGTGATGACTCTGTGGTTGTCTTGTTTCTTGTACAGTGGCCATCGATCCAGACCGGCTGCACCAAGTCGGACTGACTCTGGTCAACCAGACCACCTGCAGGGAAAAGTGGGGGGGAGAACTCGTCACAGACTCCCACATCTGCTCCCATCCTGCAGGCTCCACCTCCTGCATGGTACGTCCACCGTGAGACCTTCGGCTCTATTTGAACAAACAACGTGCAACTCCTGTTTTGAGGAAGAATGACTTGAAGGAGTCGTGAAGAGAGCAAAGATCATGGCTTCCCCTTCAGGGAGCAGCGGTCTGACAGGAAGCTGACAGTATGAATGATGGTACTTCTACAATGATGGAGAACGCTTCAGTACCTCGTACAACCCGCCTACCAAACCCTGGACTTCCCTGTAGCGCGTCCTGTGACGAGTTTGCTTTAGAAACAGGTGAAATTTATATGTAATTAATATATTGTGTGTGTGTGTCTGTCTGCAGGGCGACTCTGGCGCACCACTGCTATGTCGGAGGCGTGGCGCCTACTTCCTGTTTGGCGTGGTCACCTGGGGCAGCCGGCGCTGCGACGCAGACAAACCGGCCGTCTTCTCCAGGATCTCTGCTCATCTCTCGTGGATCACGGAGGTGACCGGAGACGTCTGACCTCATCAATAAAGTCTTTAACAGGAAGCTGTCGTGTGTTGTTTCTGCATCAGAGGATGTTGTTGGTGTTGGATGCACGTTTACTTGGTCACAGCTGTCACGAAACGCAGACCGACTGGTCTCCTCTGTTCTGGACATGTGATTTTGACTAAATGCACAAAAACTTCCTGAACTCCAGCACGTGAAACGTATTGATCTGACGACTCATCAACATCAATGGTCCTTAAAATGAGAGAAACGATATGCAGCACAACTTTTCAACACGTTTACTATTTTATTAAACATTGAACTTCACATTATGTTTGTCTACAGAAACGTCCACGATTACACTGAAAGAGTCACATGTTCTGTTTTTAACCAAAGTCCCGGACCGTAGCTCGGTCTGGTGTCGCTAAAGTTGACGAGCGGCACCTGAACGCATCGTGAGCCGGTTCAGTTCCCAGAGAGACCATCACACTTATGTCACGAGTCCACGCTGAAGCTGCTCACATGACCTTAATGGTTCTGAGGGTTCCAGTCCTGCAGCGAGCAGCTCAGCGGTCCTGCAGCAGGTCCTCCGGTCTCCGCCTGGTGCCGGTCCTCCAGCTGCAGACGGACAGGAATCTGTATTTACAGCCGTGTGTATATGTGTGTATGTATGCGCTCCCTTGTGGTATTAATAAGTATCTCTGACTCACGGCCCCTCCCGGTGAGCTGGACTCTGCTGGATCTGGACCGGCTTCATAAACCGGGTTACAGATGCTGCGACTGCCGTCTGCATGCAGCGCATCTTTCTCCTCTTCATCATCCTCCTGTCAGCGAAATACTATGAAATACTGTCTCATAATACCATCAAATGTTTTACTAATACACTAAAAAGAGTTTTAATAACACCAATAAACATCAAACGATAAACACTATATATGTTATCTGTTATATATGTATCTATATGTTATACTAATATTTTACTTTCTTCTTATATTGGTGCTCATGCTAATGCATGTGTACAGATATATCATGCTAATGCTAACACGTATGTACACAGATGTATCATGCTAATGATAATACATGTACACAGATATATCATGATAATGATAATACATGTGTTGTACTAACAATGTTTTACTCATACTAGTAAATACATCATGCTAATACATATGTTGTACTAACAATGTTTTACTCGTACTAGTACATATATCATGCTAATGCTAATACATGTGTTGTACTAACAATGTTTTACTAGTACATACATCATGCTAATGCTAATACATGTGTTGTACAGAAGGGTATTAGCTTGAAGACTCGCAGCACTCTGACCTTGAAGTAGTGGAACTGGAAGGGTTTGGTGTTGTGGGTGTAGAAGTGGAAGCCAACAAAGACGACGCCCGCTATCAGAACCATGAGCAGCACCACTCCGACCCCCATCCCGGCCGCATGGGCCGCATGCATCTGCAGAACCAATCACAGGTGAGGTCAGAGGTCAAATATGGGAACAGCAATACCTTTTTGATCTGATAAACACTAAGCTTAGCAAACACTAAGGGTGCATCCCAAGTCTCTAAATTGTCGTTTCCTCGATCCTCGAGTAATCAGAAACCGACGTCGCTTCACGTGACGCTTCACGTGACGCTTCAGAGGAAAGGATGTCTCATGTTTGTTAATACTTCCTTGTGTCCTCTCTCCTCGTGTCCTCTCTCCTCGCTGGGTTTCCTTGGGTACATCCCAAGTCTCTAAATTGCATCCCCGTTTCCCTCACTTGCGTCTTAGTCCCTCCCACCAGGGATGCATGGAGAGACGCAAGGAAACCAAGCAGGGAGAGAAGACGTGAGGAAATATATTTTTTCTTCATTACGTGTTGTAAAAAGTGTTTCCTCCTTCCAGCTCTCTCTGATTTAAACGACATACATAATACAAGTTATTGAGGGAAACAACAGTTACAATCTTTGAAGACAGTTGTCTGTGGTCCTTTTATTATTCAGACCTACAATGAACATATTTTAATCAGATGGTGAATAAGAAAACAGATATAATATATAGCTTGAGTTTAATCTGTGATCGACTTCAGCTGCAGCGTCCAATCACATAACAGATGAACAGCGAGGGGGCGTGTCCAGCGTTAAAACACTTCCTGGGAGCTCGCTCTCAGGGCTCCTCGATCATGACTCCTCCGATTTCCCTGCTCGCTCCTCGATCCTTGCTCCTCAGAGCAGAATAAGAGCTTTGGGACGGCCGTCAAGATGGCGGCGCAGAACCACTTCCGGTTCCATCGAGGAGCGAGGAAACGACAATTTAGAGACTTAGGATATACCCCTTGTCTCTCCATGCATCCCTGGTGGGAGGGACTAAGGCGCAAGGAAAGGACGCAAGTGAGGGAAACGGGGCTTGGGATGCATCCTGTGTTGTTAGTAGTCACTTGCCTCTTGGCGAGGAGGCGGGGCCTTCAGCGCCCCCTGGAGGACGTGAATGATGCCGTTTGAAGCCAGGATGTCCGAGTCGCTGACGAAGCGGTCGTTGATGAAACGAGACGACTGAGGAGGTTAAAAAATACTTTAAATGACTGAAAACTAAATGTTTAAAACCATGAACTAAAAATTAAAAACCTTTTTGTACAATAACTTTGCAACTTTGTTGCATTAACATGTTGCGGGTTTGATTCCTTTGATTGACAGGAGTCTTCTGTTCCTAAAATATCATTTCCTGTCTGTGGTATATATTGATTGACAGGACGTCTAACCAGCGCTGAGGGCCGGAGCAGGTCGGCCACGGCGACAACGCTCAGGCTGCCGACGCGGGTTCTGACCCGGCTGCCATTCTTCAGGAGGCTGAGAGGAAGAGCCCGGCCCTCCGACAAGTGGAACTCCACGTCCCGCGGAGACAGAGTCTGAGGGACACAGGGAGACCGGTGAGGACCAGCAGCAGGGACGGGACCGGCTGGATGCTCTCCCTGAGGGACTCACCTGGTTGGCCGGCAGCCCGGTGTTGTCCGGCACAAATAGAGTGGACTGGACCGTCAGGTTCCCGAGGCGTTGCACAAACTGCCTCCCCGACGCCGACGCCCGAGAACAGTTAAGGATTTGCTGCAGAAGAAGAAAAAGTAAGAGAAGAGGAACATAAGGAAGGTTTACCGTAGGCCCGTGGGGTCCCGTAGGACCGTTGGGTCCCGTGGGGGCATATAGGACCATAGATTCCTGTGGTGTCCTGTGGGGGTCCCGTTGGGTCCAGTGGGCTCCCGTAAAACATTCGCGCTGTGGGATGCGTCACACTCACCGTGAGGAAGTTGGAGAACGCCGGCGTGGACTCCAGGACCTGCAGCAGGTTCCCGGTGCAGCTGGACCCGTCTCCCACATAGCCGGGCTCACACTCGCAGGTCACCTCTGGACAGAACCGAGCCGATCAATACAATCAATACAATCAATACATGTGATCGTGAAGCAGAAGGTATGGGGTCGCGTCTCACCCTTCATCCGGTAGCAGAAGGCGTCCCAGGTCTCGCTCTCTTTGCGAGGGCCGTAGTCCACGATGCCGACGTGTCCAAAACCACAAAGGGGGTTGGAGTACGTGGTCGGGTACGAGACCCGGGCCTGGTCCAGCCAGCCGGCAGCACACATGTTCAACCCGCCCTGCAGCAGGACCAGAGACCGCAGCTTTAACCCACAGACCAGCAGGACCTGCAGGACCAGCAGCTTTAACCCAGAGACCAGCATGACCAGAGACCAACAGGACCAACAGGACCAGAGACCAATAGGACCAACAGGACCAGAGACCAATAGGACCAACAGGACCAGAGACCAATAGGACCAACAGGACCAGCAGGACCAACAGGACCAGAGACCAACAGGACCAGCAGGACCAGCAGGACCAGAGACAACAGGAGCAACAGGACCAGAGACCAGCAGGACCAACAGGACCAACAGGACCAACAGGACCAGCGACAACAGGAGCAACAGGACCAGAGACCAACAGGACCAGCAGGACCAGCGACAACAGGAGCAACAGGACCAGCGACAACAGGACCAACAGGACCAGAGACAACAGGACCAACAGGACCAGAGACAACAGGAGCAACAGGACCAGAGACAACAGGACCAGAGACAACAGGAGCAACAGGACCAGAGACAACAGGAGCAACAGGACCAGCGACAACAGGAGCAACAGGACCAGAGACAACAGGACCAGAGACAACAGGAGCAACAGGACCAGAGACAACAGGACCAGAGACAACAGGAGCAACAGGACCAGAGACAACAGGACCAGAGACAACAGGAGCAACAGGACCAGAGACAACAGGAGCAACAGGACCAGAGACAACAGGACCAAAAGGACCAGCAACAACAGGAGCAACAGGACCAGCGACAACAGGACCAACAGGACCAGCGACAACAGGAGCAACAGGACCAGAGACAACAGGAGCAACAGGACCAGAGACAACAGGAGCAACAGGACCAGAGACAACAGGACCAGAGACAACAGGAGCAACAGGACCAGAGACAACAGGACCAGAGACAACAGGAGCAACAGGACCAACAGGACCAGCAGGACCTCATACAATAGTTAATATCTGGTGACACACAATTAATCTGTGTGTTGATCTGATGTGAGAGTGTGTGTGTGTGTGTTGCGTTCACTGACCTGCTGAGCGTAGGACAGCTGGGTGTACGTGGCCAGGGTCCCTCCCTCTGCAGCGCAGGTCTGCTGAGCTGCAGAGAAGTTCAGTTTGTACTGACCTTCACCTGAACGCAGGTGAAACACCCCGAGCCTCGCATCTACACACACACACACACACACACACACACACACACACACACACACACATACACATACACACACACACACACACACACACGTTATAAACCAATAATAAAAGAATATTTTGTTATAAGCCGTTAATAAGAGCCTTAATCTTCCGGTTATAAACCTTTAATAAGAACATATTTCTGTTATGAACCCATAATAAGAGCATATTTCTGTTAAAGCATCTTGTGAGACTTTTGTTTTAGTGGGGCGTTTCCTCTTGGTCAGCAGACATTCGTACACCTGAGACAGGTGATTGGACGCTAACAGCTGCTGCACACCTTCAAAGTGGAGGTCGGTGCATTTGGCGTCTTGGTGACATGGCCCGTTGCCCTGGAGACAGCGGCTGATTGGCAGCTGCTTGACGGTGCAGGTGAGTCCGTCTCCCACGTAGCCGTCCTTACAGATGCACTTCTTCTTCCCCTGGCCACACAAACACATGTTACTCTGACGGCAGAGAGAGACAAGGCCTTATCGTGTCCTCGGCGTGTCCTCCTCACTAGGATTGGGTACTGATATATGATCAACACCTATACGACCGGCGCCTATACGACCGGTGCCTGTATGACCGGCGCCTATATGACCGGCACCGGTCGTACAGGCACCGGTCGTACAGGCGCCGGTCGTACAGGCGGCAGTCGTATAGGCCCCGATCGTATAGGTGCCGGTCGATCGGTGCCGGTTGTATAGGCCCCGATCGTATAGGTGCCGGTCGATCGGTGCCAGTTGTATAGGCGCCGATCGTATAGGTGCCGGTCGATCGGTGCTAGTTGTATAGTTGCCGGTCGATCGGTGCCAGTCGTATAGGCGCCGATTGCATAGGCGCCGATCGTATAGGCGCCGGTCGTGTAGGTGCCGGCCGTGTAGGTGCCGGTCGATCGGTGCCGGTTGTAGAGGCGCCGATCGTATAGGTGCCGGTCGATCGGTGCTGGTTGTATAGTTGCCGGTCGATCGGTGCCAGTCGTATAGGCGCCGATTGCATAGGCGCCGATCGTATAGGCGCCGGTCGTGTAGGTGCCGGCCGTGTAGGTGCCGGTCGTATAGGCGCCGGTCGTATAGGCGCCGGTTGTATAGGTGCCGGTCGATCGGTGCCGGTCGATCGGTGCCGGTCGTATAGGCGCCGGTCGTATAGGCGCCGGTCGTTTAGGTGCCGGTCGTATAGGCGCCGGTCGTATAGGTGCCGGTCGATCATTGCCGGTCGATCGGTGCTGGTCGATCGGTGCCGGTCATATAGGCGCCGGTCGTATAGGCGCCAGTTGTATAGCCGCGTATAGGTGCCGGTTGTATAGGCGCGTATAGGTGCCGGTTGTATAGGCGCGTATAGGTGCCGGTTGTATAGGCACGTATAGGTGCCGGTCGTATAGGCGCATATAGGTGCCGGTTGTATAGGCGCGTATAGGTGCCGGTCGTACAGGCGTGTATAGGTGCCGGTCGTATAGGTGCCGATCGTATAGGTGCCGATCGTATAGGCGCCGATCGTATAGGCGCCGATCGTATAGGCGCCAGTCGTGTAGGCGGCGGTCGATCGGTGCCGGTCGTATAGGTGCCGGTCGTATAGGTGCCGGATGTATAGGCGCCGGTCGTATAGGTCCCGATCGTATAGGTGCCGGTCGTGTAGGCGGCGTTCGATCGGTGCCGGGCATATAGGTGCCGGTCTTATAGGCACCGGTCATATAGGCGCCGGTCATATAGGAGTCGGTCACATATGATACCCATTCCTAGTCCTCACCGGAGACGTCATGCTGCAGGTGGCATGCTCGTGGCAGCCGCCGTTGTCACCGGAGACACACGGGTCGATGGGCCGGCAGATGAACCCGTCTCCAGAGTGGCCGGTCGATCGGTGCTGGTTGTATAGTTGCCGGTCGATCGGTGCCGGTCGTATAGGCGGCGATTGCATAGGCGCCGATCGTATAGGCGCCGGTCGTGTAGGTGCCGGCCGTGTAGGTGCCGGTCGTATAGGCGCCGGTCGTATAGGCGCCGGTTGTATAGGTGCCGGTCGATCGGTGCCGGTCGATCGGTGCCGGTCGTATAGGCGCCGGTCGTATAGGCGCCGGTCGTTTAGGTGCCGGTCGTATAGGCGCCGGTCGTATAGGTGCCGGTCGATCGGTGCCGGTCGATCGGTGCTGGTCGATCGGTGCCGGTCATATAGGCGCCGGTCGTATAGGCGCCAGTTGTATAGGTGCCGGTCGATCGTTGCCGGTCATATAGGCGCCGGTCTTATAGGTGCCGGTCGTGTAGGCGCCGGTCGTGTAGGTGCCGGTCTTGTAGGTGCCGGTTGTGTAGGCGCCGGTTGTATAGGTGCCGGTCGTATAGGTGCCGGTCGTGTAGGCGCCGATCATATAGGCGCCGGTCATATAGGCGCCGGTCGTGTAGGTGCCGGTCTTGTAGGTGCCGGTCTTGTAGGTGCTGGTCGTGTAGGCGCCGATCATATAGGCGCCGGTCGTGTAGGCGCCGGTCGTGTAGGTGCCGATCGTGTAGGTCGTATAGGTGCCGGTCATATAGGTGCCGGTCGTGTAGGCGCCGGTCGTACAGGTGCCGGTCATATACGTGCCGGTCGATCGGTGCCGGTCATATACGTGCCGGTCGATCGGTGCCGGTCGTATAGGCGCGTATAGGTGCCGGTCGTATAGGCGCGTATAGGTGCCGGTTGTATAGGCGCGTATAGGTGCCGGTCGTATAGGCGCGTATAGGTGCCGGTTGTATAGGCGCGTATAGGTGCCGGTTGTATAGGCACGTATAGGTGCCGGTCGTATAGGTGCGTATAGGTGCCGGTTGTATAGGCGCGTATAGGTGCCGGTCGTACAGGCGTGTATAGGCGCCGATCGTGTAGGCGCCGATCGTGTAGGCGGCGGTCGTGTAGGCGGCGGTCGATCGGTGCCGGTCGTATAGGTGCCGGTCGTATAGGTGCCGGACGTATAGGCGCCGGTCGTATAGGTCCCGATCGCATAGGTGCCGGTCGTGTAGGCGGCGGTCGATCGGTGCCGGTCGTATAGGTGCCGGTCGTATAGGCGCCGGACGTATAGGCGCCGATCGTATAGGTCCCGATCGTATAGGTCCCGATCGTATAGGCGCCGGTCATATATGTCCCGATCGTATAGGTGCCGGTCGTATAGGCGGCGTTCGATCGGTGCCGGGCATATAGGTGCCGGTCTTATAGGCACCGGTCATATAGGCGCCGGTCATATAGGAGTCGGTCACATATGATACCCATTCCTAGTCCTCACCGGAGACGTCATGCTGCAGGTGGCATGCTCGTGGCAGCCGCCGTTGTCACCGGAGACACACGGGTCGATGGGCCGGCAGATGAACCCGTCTCCAGAGTGGCCTTTAGAACAGGTGCAGCTCACCTGCTCACCTGCCTGAGAACACCGGGCTCCACGGGCACAGCCGCCATTCCACGTCTGACACATGTCCATCACTAGAGAGAGAGAGGGGGTGGGGTAAAGAGAAAGAGAGACAGAGAGAGAGAGAGAGATTATTGATGGTATTGATAAACATTTGTACTGATGAACGATGGTATTAATAAACGCTGTTATTGATAAACGACGGTATTGATATACATTGGTATTGATAAATGTTAGTATTGATAAACAACGGTATTGATAAATGTTGGTATTGATAAACGATGGTATTGATAAACATTGGTATTGATAAACATTGGTATTGATAAACGATGGTATTGATAAACATTGGCATTGATAAACGATGGTATTGATAAACATTGATATTGATAAACGATGGTATTGATAAACATTGGTACTGATAAACGTTGGTATGGTTCTTGTCCGTGATCAGCAGGGAGACAGGCTCCAGGCCCGCCCCTCTGCATTCTGCTGTGTTTACCTGTACAGGTGAGTCCGTCTCCTTCATAAAAGGGCCGACACACACAGGTGTTGTTCTGGTGACAGACGGCTTTTTCAGAGCAGGACGGAGAACACTCAGAGACTTCAGCTGGAGGAAACACAGAAGTGTGTGAGTCTCATTCAGAGGACACAGAGGAAGACCAGGACCAGGACTCACCTTCTGGGGTCTCACAGCGCCCTCCGGTCCAGCCGGCCTCACAGAAACATGAACCGGTCCCTCTGGGCCCGTCGTCACATGACCCGTGTTCTGAACAGGTACAGACTGAGAACCAGAAGGAAACTACCTGTTAGACACCTGCAGACTACAAACAGGAAGCTGTCTGACTGCTGCTCACCTGTACAGGTGTCTCCGTAGAAACCGTCACTGCACAGCTCGCAGGCCCCGCCCCTGAATCCTGGCTCACAGGTACAGGTACCGTTACCAAGGTGGCCGTCGTCACATTTACCATGGTTACCGCAGACAGAGCCGGCTCCACCGGGACAAGCTGGACCGATTAGAGAGATCAATAAAGGAGCTGCTGTTCAGATATTATATATATATATACATATATATATACATATATATATATATGTATGTATATATATACCAGACAGAAGAGTTTGTCTCTTGAAACCTGCGGCGTCTTCTCACCCAGACAGTCTCGTCCGTGGTAACCATGACAACACTTCGGCTGCCAGAAGTTGACGGTGCAAATGGAGCGACAGCCGGAGTTTCTTGTGAAGAACATGGTGGGAAGGTCGCACTTCTGAACCTCCTGAAGTCCAAAACAAAGACAGGAATGAGACGCACAAACACATCCGGGCACATTGGGACACATCTGGACACATAAGTCCAGCTGTGTCGACTGTGGCTCAGTGGTGAGCAAGGTCGTCTTTCAATCAGAGGATCGGCGGTCCGATCCCCGGCTCTTCTAGCCCATGTCGATGTGTCCTTGAGAAAGACTCTTAATCCTACATGTCTCCTATAGCTGTTCTACCATGCATGAATGGTTGATAATCTGATGTGGCTCCTTCATGGTAGCTCCTCTCGTGAATGGGTGAATGATGTCATGTAGTGTTAAAGCGTTTTGAGTGGTCGGAAGACTAGAAAAGTGCTATACTAGTACGGGTCCATTCGGACACATATGGAGACATTCGGACGCATCTGTGAACACGATGACGCAGACCTTCAGTTTGGACCCTCCTGGACAGCTAGACGCTGGGGTTGTACACAGCCCACAGCTCATCTACCACAGAAGAAGAGACGACAGAGAAATCAAACATCCAGATCCCAGTGTAATCCAACATATTTCTTCTTCACATCTATATTTATTGGTTTGGTTCATGTTTTGAAGGATTCTCATTTTTAAAGTAATAATATGATTTGATTTTCAGTTCAATAAATCTGATCACAATGGTGACACAATCACAAGTATTATGAACTGTATCTCCGGCCAAAAACTAAACTAAATAGCAAACAGTTAGTGACTGTTTCCCGGAGGGGGTGGAGGGTTTGGGGGGGGGGGTTGTAGTGAAGTGAGGATTTACCTGAAGGCTGAAGGTTGTCTGTTCGTCACAGCGTCCTCCGAGGCTGGGCGGAGTCAGCAGGCAGGCGATCCCGTAGGCGATCCCAGCGTTGAAGACCAGGTGTCTCTGAATGATCCGACACTTTCCATCGTTCACAAAGATGTCTCCCTGTTCAAAGGAGAAACAGCCGGATTAACCCATTCGACCGTGTTGTCTCTTCCTCTTCCTCACTTCTGATCTGTTGCTGTGGTTCTTACGATGTGATCTGTCCCTCCACAGGTGAACGAGAGCGGTGAACCCTGCAGAGTCCGGATCGAGTCCTGATGGATCAAAGCTTCAGCATAAAGCTGAGTGGAGACAGGGAACAGAGAATCAGTTGAGAAGAAGAGTCCTGAGAGGACAAACTGTGACTATCTCCTGGTGGCACAAACCCAAGGTCGGATCCCATTTTAAACTAAACTAAACTGCTTCAGTCTTGCTTTTATTAACTCAGGAACTGAAGTGACTCTTTGTTAGTCTATAATTGTAGCAGAATTGGTGGTTCTATTGTCCATAATAGAACCACCAAGTCTTTTCTGGAACCATCGTCCTGAGGAGACTCATCACCTTCTTGGCCAGCAGCATGTGGTACTTCAGATACTCCACCAGCTGTGGTCGGTTGTCTCGGTGAAACAGGAAGTCCTTCTGCTCCTGTGGCAGAGACGCCATGGTGCTATCTGAGGGCAGGAAGACCGTCACCGGCTGGTTCATCTCATCATTCACCAGGTCCATCACACCTGTCTCCTGACACAAACACACATATAGGGTCATCAGTCAAGAATCAAAACCTGATCTACCAATCACAACCATGAACAAGACACATCTGCCAATTATTATAATAAACAAGACACATCTGCCAATTATTATAATGAACAAGACACGTCTACCAATCATTACCATGAACAAGACACGTCTACCAATCACTACCATGAACAAGACACGTCTACCAATCATTACCATGAACAAGACACGTCTACCAATTATTATAACGAACAAGACACGTCTACCAATTATTATAATGAACAAGACACGTCTACCAATTATTATAACGAACAAGACACGTCTACCAATTATTATAATGAACAAGACACGTCTACCAATTATTATAACGAACAAGACACGTCTACCAATTATTATAATGAACAAGACACGTCTACCAATTATTATAACGAACAAGACACGTCTACCAATTATTATAATGAACAAGACACGTCTACCAATTATTATAATGAACAAGACACGTCTACCAATCACAACCATGAACAAGACACGTCTACCAATTATTATAATGAACAAGACACGTCTACCAATCATTACCATGAACAAGACACGTCTACCAATCATTACCATGAACAAGACACGTCTACCAATCATTACCATGAACAAGACACGTCTACCAATTATTATAACGAACAAGACACGTCTACCAATTATTATAATGAACAAGACACGTCTACCAATCATTACCATGAACAAGACACGTCTACCAATCATTACCATGAACAAGACACGTCTACCAATCACAACCATGAACAAGACACGTCTACCAATTATTATAATGAACAAGACACGTCTACCAATTATTATAATGAACAAGACACGTCTACCAATCATTACCATGAACAAGACACGTCTACCAATTATTATAATGAACAAGACACGTCTACCAATTATTATAATGAACAAGACACGTCTACCAATCACAACCATGAACAAGACACGTCTACCAATTATTATAATGAACAAGACACGTCTACCAATTATTATAATGAACAAGACACGTCTACCAATTATTATAATGAACAAGACACGTCTACCAATCACAACCATGAACAAGACACGTCTACCAATTATTATAATGAACAAGACACGTCGACCAATTATTATAATGAACAAGACACGTCTACCAATCATTACCATGAACAAGACACGTCTACCAATCATTACCATGAACAAGACACGTCTACCAATCATTACCATGAACAAGACACGTCTACCAATTATTATAACGAACAAGACACGTCTACCAATTATTATAATGAACAAGACACGTCTACCAATCATTACCATGAACAAGACACGTCTACCAATCATTACCATGAACAAGACACGTCTACCAATTATTATAATGAACAAGACACGTCTACCAATCATTACCATGAACAAGACACGTCTACCAATTATTATAATGAACAAGACACGTCTACCAATTATTACCATGAACAAGACACGTCTACCAATCATTACCATGAACAAGACACGTCTACCAATCATTACCATGAACAAGACACGTCTACCAATCACAACCATGAACAAGACACGTCTACCAATTATTATAATGAACAAGACACGTCTACCAATTATTACCATGAACAAGACACGTCTACCAATTATTATAATGAACAAGACACGTCTACCAATTACTATAATGAACAAGACACGTCTACCAATTATTATAATGAACAAGACACGTCTACCAATCACAACCATGAACAAGACACGTCTACCAATTATTATAATGAACAAGACACGTCTACCAATTATTATAATGAACAAGACACGTCTACCAATCATTACCATGAACAAGACACGTCTACCAATTATTATAATGAACAAGACACGTCTACCAATTATTATAATGAACAAGACACGTCTACCAATCACAACCATGAACAAGACACGTCTACCAATTATTATAATGAACAAGACACGTCTACCAATTATTACCATGAACAAGACACGTCTACCAATCATTACCATGAACAAGACACGTCTACCAATCATTACCATGAACAAGACACGTCTACCAATCATTACCATGAACAAGACACGTCTACCAATTATTATAATGAACAAGACACGTCTACCAATCACAACCATGAACAAGACACGTCTACCAATTATTATAATGAACAAGACACGTCGACCAATGCAGATCTTCATCTACCATGAACACTGGGTGTTATTAGGTCTGAAGGTCAAAGGATGAAGGTTGATCTGTCATAGGTAAACACAGTAAAAACCAGACGTACTGGATGAAATGAGTTCAATGGCCATGAACTCATGACCATCTCCAGGCTTCCTCATCCTCACCAGCTTTACACATGTTTTTAGAACGGCGCTCTTACCTCCAGCAGTCTGTAGAAGGTTTTATAACCGTGAGCTTCTGCCACGTCAGTCAGGTTCAGCTGAGTTGCATCCTGGAGACAAACATTGATCCATTCAATGTCTCAAACATAATCAGCTGATAGTGAGACTAACGTAACAATGAAGATGAAGAGGAGTTCTCACAGGAACAGCTGGTTGTTTTTCACTGTCCTCTCTGGGATCAAACAGAATCCTGTTGATCTCGTGGTAGATACCATTAACGCTGACGCTGTCGCTGTACGTCACGTTGGCCTCGTTGATGGAGATGCTGCCCTGGAAACATCCAACGCACACAAATAAATTACCAACAAAATACATTATTTTATATCGTCAGCATCTTTAATTTATCAATTAAATCCAGATAAAAAATGAAGTATCAGGTGTTTTCTGAAGAAAAGAGGGTGGCGGTTTGAGGCTCCACCCCCCCTCCATCGCCATCAAATGGCCTCCTGGCTCCACCCCCTGAGATGAATGTAGACTGTGATTCTGCTGTCTGATTAGTCACCTGGATAGACTTGGTGGTCAGCACGAGTCCGGACAGAGACGTCAGGTTTCGGGGTCGGGCCAGGTCAGCCGGCAGCAGCGTGTGACACATGACGATGTGGCCCCGCAGGACGGCAGCGAGCCGCTCTTTTTGTGGCCCCGACAACAGCGAGTTCGTCTAAAGTTAAGAGATATGAATAAATAGAAGATGTCAGACACTTAGTCACTCTAGCAGTGTGGCTGAGTGGCTGTTGGTTCCTCCTGAAGGGAACATGCACGTCTGAACCCCGTTGCATCACCGGCCTGTATCCGTCTGAACAAAGACGAGTCAAAATCATAAAAACATCACCACCTTGTTGCCACGGTTTCTCGCTGTGGCGAAGGCTTCAGCGTTCGGAGCGAAGACGGTGAACGGGCCTCGGCCTTTCAGGGAAATCTCCCCCATCTGGAAGCAGAGTTTGTATTATTCATAAGTTCATATGGTTTCACCTGCAGCAGGAAACAGAGTGAATCACTCACTATCAGATTGAAGTAGAAGTCCCTGAGCTTCCTGGTCAGGATCTCCTGCAGAGTCAGCAGAGAGTTCAACAACCTCTGGTCCCGCTGTACAGTGTGTACTAATGAATATATATAAACATATATACATACCTTCCCCACGGTCCCCTTGCAAGTGACTCCGTCGCCGATGAAGTGCCCGAAACACGTGCAGGTACGAATACCTGGACCCGTCATGTTACACCTGGCGTACTGATGGCAGCCTCCGTTTCTCTGGAAACATCAGCAGCACACAGCACTGTGTACAACTACTACACAAGTACTGTACATTACTACATTGTGTGGTTTCTATGGATTATGAAAAATACTGTTGTGTTCCTTACAAACTTTAACTTTCCCGTTCCTTGTACTTTTCTTTTCTTCCACAATAAATTATAGTTTTTTCACAATACTTTAACATTCCGTGGCATTTTTGTTGCCTTAAAATAATTGTATACTTTATCTTGAAATTATCTTGCAATACCTTCGTGTTTTTTGCAGTAATGTTTGTGTTTCTTTTGTAGTATTTCTGTGTTTTTTTTTGCAGTACTTCTGTTTTTCCATCTTTAATCCAGTAAACAAACTCACCTTTTTACACAAATTGAACATTTTACAGTTCTTTCCATCACCTGAGAAACCGTCAATGCAGGAACAGGAAGTCTAAAGGAAACGGATATGATCATAAACTAGAGGGCAGTGAACGCCTCACCATCAGACACATTCATATCAGAGTAAAATCAGGTTTTACTTTGTTTGGTCCGACGTGAACGCAGTCTGCGTTACTGTGACAGCCTCCGTTGCCCTCCAGACAGGGATTTATTTCTGTGGGAGAAGCAGAGAAGTCCTGCAGCACTCGAACACATCACACACATTCATATTGTTGTATTTTGACTAAAACCTTAACCATTGTCCCCTAACCCTTAAAGCCTATCCCCGAAACCTTAAAGCAGGGGTGTCAAACATGGACAATGGATCTGGCCCGCCAGGGGGTCTAGGTTGGCCCGCCGGATAACTGTTCAAATAAAAAATAAATATATTTTTTTTTTTTTATAAGTGACAGGCTTTTACCAACATTAGCCCAATGAGGAGTACTGTGACGGATAGGATTACCAATCTTTCAGCAGATTTGGAGCCAAAAGAAGCATAAAGTAAAGTCATTTATAGCATTTTCAGTTGCAATCGATGAGAGCACTGACATCACTAAAGATGTTGCTCAACTGGCCGTATTCATTCATGGTGTTGATGAGACTTTGGCGTCCCCGAGGAGTTTCTTGAGTTGATACCCATGACAGACACCACTACAGCACACCATCAATGATCGGGAGAAAAACAGGCGTGACGGAATTGAGGGAGAAAGTAAAGCTTCAAATGGAGGACAACGTTTTTGGACATTTCACTGTATTTTTCACCGCGAGGCATTGTGTTACAAGACGTTAACAATGGATCACGTCATGAAAGTGGCGTCACAAACACGTCTCAAAGCGAGGGAATCTGCAGAGGATAGCCCATGCAGATAAACAGTGGGCTGATGTCTGAATTTTTGGTCTTTATGTTTATTATTTATCTAGTTCATCGTAGAAAGACCTTAAAATAGGGTTTATCATCCACAAACCTTCTGGCCAACTTCGGGCAGTATATGTCTCCTTAACTAAATTGATTTTGACACCCCTGCCTGAAAGCCTATCCCCGAAACCCTAACCCCTATCCTCTAACCTCTAACCCATAACCTCTAACCCATATCCTCTAACCCATATCATCTAACCTCTAACCCATAACCTCTAACCCATATCCTCTAACCTCTAACCCATATCCTCTAACCCATAACCTCTAACCCATATCCTCTAACAAATATCCTCTAACCTCTAACCCATATCCTCTAACCAATATCCTCTAACCCATATCCTCTAACCCATATCCTCTAACCTCTAACCCATATCCTCTAACCCATAACCTCTAACCCATATCCTCTAACAAATATCCTCTAACCTCTAACCCATATCCTCTAACCCATATCCTCTAACCTCTAACCCATATCCTCTAACCTCTAACCCATAACCTCTAACCCATATCCTCTAACCCATATCCTCTAACCCATATCCTCTAACCCATATCCTCTAACCCATAACCTCTAACCCATATCCTCTAACCAATATCCTCTAACCCATATCCTCTAACCCATATCCTCTAACCTCTAACCCATATCCTCTAACCCATAACCTCTAACCCGTATCCTCTAACCAATATCCTCTAACCCATAACCTCTAACCCGTATCCTCTAACCAATATCCTCTAACCCATATCCTCTAACCCATATCCTCTAACCCATATCCTCTAACCTCTAACCGATATCCTCTAACCCATAACCTCTAACCCATATCCTCTAACCCATATCCTCTAACCAATATCCTCTAACCCATAAACTCTAACCCATATCCTCTAACCCATAACCTCTAACCCATAACCTTCAACCCATATCCTCTAACCTCTAACCCATATCCTCTAACCCATATCCTCTAACCTCTAACCCATATCCTCTAACCCTAACCCTAACCCATAACCTCTAACCCATATCCTCTAACCCATAACCTCTAACCCATAACCTTTAACCCATATCCTCTAACCTCTAACCCATATCCTCTAACCTCTAACCCATATCCTCTAACCCATAACCTCTAACCCGTATCCTCTAACCAATATCCTCTAACCTCTAACCCATATCCTCTAACCCATAACCTCTAACCCATAACCTCTAACCCATATCATCTAACCTCTAACCCATATCCTCTAACCAATATCCTCTAACCCATATCCTCTACCCCATATCCTCTACCCCATATCCTCTAACCCATATCCTCTACCCCATATCCTCTAACCCATAACCTCTAACCCATAACCTCTAACCAATATCCTCTACCCCATATCCTCTAACCCATATCCTCTACCCCATATCCTCTAACCCATAACCTCTAACCCATAACCTCTAACCAATATCCTCTACCCCATATCCTCTACCCCATATCCTCTAACCCATATCCTCTAACCCATATCCTCTAACCTCTAACCCCGTAATCCCAAACACAACAGGCTCAATAGGGTTTAAACACGTGCACTTTACATTTAAAACTCTTTCATCTTTAAACGATGAAGATTAAAACCAGGAACCTACCGACACACACGAGTCCGTCCCCAAAGAACCCGACGCCACAGACACAATCTCTCCTGCCGGGTCGAGTCCTCTTACAGACGGCAGAGAGGCTGCAGCCTCCATTACCCACAAGGCACAGGTCTGTAGCTGCAGACGACATCACCATCATCTTCATCATCACATTCGTCATTATCATCATCATCACCATCATCATCATCATCATCATCACCATCATCATCACGTCGTTACCTTGACAAGAGGTCCCGTTTCCTTGGAAACCGGCCGCACAGAGACACTGGGGGACGGACGCTCTGATGACACAACTATGAGACGAAACAGGAAGTAGAAACTTGTTTCTTCCTATTAGGGGTCATTTTGAGTAGAACCGTCTGAGAGTAGAATAACGTCTTGGTCCTGCCCAGAGACTGAATGTACTAGTATCAGTATATATATATATATATATATATATATATATATATATATATATATATATATATATATATATATATATATATATGTGGACAATATGGTGTTCAGTACTACGAACTGTGTGACTTACTTTGCACTTGTGTGACATTTCACTGAGCCGCACAACTCATCAGCTCTGGACTCAATCTCTGCAACGACACACACACACACACACACACACACACACACACACACACACACACACACACACACACACACACACACACACACACAATCAATTCCACACATCAACATCTCATTATCAGAGATTTTAGGATTCTGAGTGTATAAATACATTACTTTATTATGAAAATATGAATGTATTTATGTTTTACAATAATAATTATAAGCATAAGAACAGTAACATACTCTCTTCACAGAGGACTCCTCTCCAACCAACGTCACACTTGCAGGTTCCGTCTCCTTCAAGTCCTTCATCACAGAGTCCGTTTTTACAGCCACAGTCTGAGAGGGAGGAGACATCGACATGTGTGTGTATATATACACCAGGAATGTCCTCTGGACTCATCATTGTTTAACTGTATCTCATTATATATTGCAGTGTTGTATTTGGCCAGGTCTCCCACGAAAAAGAGATTTTTAATCTCAATGGGACTTCCTGGTTAAATAAAGGTTAAATAAAAAAAAATAAAAATAAAATTAAAAAAAAAAAAAAATATATATATATATATATATATATATACATACATATCTATAGATCACATCTACCCTGGTCACTGTATGGATCTTATCTATCTATAGATCCATAGATATGATCCATATCTATAGATCCATAGATCATATCTGTAGATCACATCTATAGTCATATCTACTCATGTCACCGTATGGATCCTATCTATAGGTCATATCTATAGATCATATCTACCCTGGTCACAGTGGACTCCGTATCTCCCGCTCTGGCAGGTCTCACAGGCGGTGCCGTTGAAGCCGTTGCCACAGCGACAGACTCCGGTGCCGTTGGTCCCGTCTGCACACGCCCCACTACCGGAGCAGGGCCGGCCCGCGGGCCCGGGACACGGCTCACAGTGCTGCCCGAAGAACCCCCCACAGCAGCGCCGCACCTGCAGACAGACGACATGCTGAAGGGCGGGGGCACAGAGGTCATCATGAAGGTCGGGGGCACACAGGTCATGCTGAAGGGGCACAGAGGTCATGCTGAAGGGCGGGGGTAGAGAGGTCATGCTGAAGGGGCACAGAGGTCATGTTGAAGGGGCACAGAGGTCATCATGAAGGTCGGGGTCACAGAGGTCATGTTGAAGGGGCACAGAGGTCATGCTGAAGGGGCACAGAGGTCATGCTGAAGGGCGGGGGCACAGAGGTCATGCTGAAGGGCGGGGGCACAGAGGTCATGCTGAAGGGGCACAGAGGTCATGCTGAAGGGCGGGGGCACAGAGGTCATGCTGAAGGGGCACAGAGGTCATGCTGAAGGTCGTGAGCACAGAGGTCATGCTGAAGGGCGGCGGCACAGAGGTAATGCTGAAGGGGCACAGAGGTCATGCTAAAGGTCGCGGCGTTGACTGCAGACATACGTACGATGCTCCTCCGAACACAGGCGGCTCTGCAGCCGATGGTCAGCAGCCGCTCGCCTTCAAACATCCGGATGAACATGCACTTCTTCTTCCTCGTGGACTTCTGCACAGAACAGTTTATGTCACATGCATATGATAATAATAATAATAATAATAATAATAATAATAATAATAATGATAATGATAATTATAATAATATAATAATAATACTGATTATATAATACTATTATTATTATTATTAATATGATAATAATGATAATAATGCTGTTATGTGGTAAGTTTGTGACAACTGATATATATGATTCAATTCAATTCAATTCAATCCAGTTTATTTTTTATAGCCCAACATCACAAATACAAGTTTGCCTCAGAGGGCTTTACAATCTGTACACATGACATCCTGTCCCGGGACCTCAAATCGGATCAGGAACAACTCCCCCAATAAAGATAGTAAAAACCCTTTCATAACTCAACATTACATGATGAGTCAGGTATTCCATCATAATGTTGTAATATATGATATATATCATTCATAACTGATATATATGATTCATAACTCAACATGACATGATGAGTCAGGTATTCCATCATAATGTTGTATTATATGATAGATATGATTCATAACTCACGTCTGGGACGGTGCCGTTGGGGCAGATTCTGCTTTGTGGGAACAAACAGTCCAGACAGGTTCCCTTTGTCCCAGGAATAGAACGTTAGAAAGTACCTCAAATACTTTAAAAAGTACTACAAATACTATAGAAAGTACCACAAATACTTTAAAAGAAACAAAGTGTGTGAACCTACTAATACTTTGTGTTCGTTCATCTCATACCTTGTTATGGTGCATACACTGTATTTCTACCAGGACTTTGTTGTATTTGGAACTAATACTGCAGTATATGGTGTATAACGTGTATTTGTACCAGCACTTTGTGGTACAGGGTGTGTACATGTGTATTTGTACCATGACTCTGTGGTATATGGTGTATACGTGTATTTGTACCAGCACTTTGTGGTACTTGTACTAATACTAGAGTATATGGTGTACCTGTACCAGCACTTTGTGGTACTTGGTATATAAACGTGTATTTGTACCTGCACTTTGTGGTACATGGTGTATAAACATGTATTTTTACCTGCACTTTGTGGTACATGGTGTATAAACGTGTATTTGTACCTGCACTGTGTGGTACTTGGTGTATAAAGGTGTATTTGTACCTGCACTATGTGGTACTTGGTGTATAAAGGTGTATTTGTACCTGCACTTTGTGGTACATGGTGTATAAACATGTATTTTTACCTGCACTGTGTGGTACTTGGTGTATAAAGGTGTATTTGTACCTGCACTGTGTGGTACATGGTGTATAAAGATGTATTTGTACCTGCACTGTGTGGTACATGGTGTATAAACGTGTATTTGTACCTGCACTATGTGGTACTTGGTGTATAAAGGTGTATTTGTACCTGCACTTTGTGGTACATGGTGTATAAAGATGTATTTGTACCTGCACTGTGTGGTACTTGGTGTATAAAGGTGTATTTGTACCTGCACTTTGTGGTACATGGTGTATAAACGTGTATTTGTACCTGCACTTTGTGGTACATGGTGTATTAAGATGTATTTGTACCTGCACTGTGTGGTACTTGGTGTATAAAGGTGTATTTGTACCTGCACTGTGTGGTACTGGGCATGGTCACAGCGGTTCCTGTTGATCTGGAGAACAGCTGACAGACTGTGAATAACTCCCTTTCCACTCAACATGTTGGAGGAGTTCATCTGAGCCTCGTTCACGAACAGCTGGAGGAGGACGCTCAGTTATCATGTGACCAGATGGTGCTGATGATAGTAATTACTGATTATTGATCATCTGTGCTCACACCTTTCCGTCTCGGGGGAAGAAGCCCAGCTGGAAGGAGAAGCCAAGCATCGTCTGCTTGTAGCCTCCAGGCTGGAGGTCGGTCTTCAGCAGGCGCTCCGAGACCACCACGTGGTACCGGGTCGTGTTGACATCCTGTTTACCAAATAAGAGCACCTTTGGTCCACTTCACAATGAGGACTAGATTCTACTTCCTGTACCAGGACCTTTGGTCCACTTCACAATGGGGACTAGATTCTACTTCCTGTACCAGGACCTTTGGTCCACTTCACAATGGGGACTAGATTCTACTTCCTGTACCAGGACCTTTGGTCCACTTCACAATGGGGACTAGATTCAACTTCCTGTACCAGGACCTTTGGTCCACTTCACAATGGGGACTAGATTCTACTTCCTGTACCAGGACCTTTGGTCCACTTCACAATGAGGACTAGATTCTACTTCCTGTACCAGGACCTTTGGTCCACTTCACAATGGGGACTAGATTCTACTTCCTGTACCAGGACCTTTGGTCCACTTCACAATGGGGACTAGATTCTACTTCCTGTACCAGGACCTTTGGTCCACTTCACAATGAGGACTAGATTCTACTTCCTGTACCAGGACCTTTGGTCCACTTCACAATGGGGACTAGATTATACTTCCTGTACCAGGACCTTTGGTCCACTTCACAATGAGGACTAGATTCTACTTCCTGTACCAGGACCTTTGGTCCACTTCACAATGAGGACTAGATTCTACTTCCTGTACCAGGACCTTTGGTCCACTTCACAATGGGGACTAGATTCTACTTCCTGTACCAGGACCTTTGGTCCACTCCACAATGGGGACTAGATTCTACTTCCTGTACCAGGACCTTTGGTCCACTTCACAATGGGAACTATATTCTACTTCCTGTACCAGGACCTTTGGTCCACTTCACAATGAGGACTAGATTCTACTTCCTGTACCAGGACAGTCGCAGAAGTTCTCTGGAGGTAATCGATGATGGCAGCGTCCGTTGGAGCGAAGACTGTGAACTCGTTCGCCTGTTCGATCTCGTCCGTCAGGTTGTAGTCCTGAACAAGACAGAAGACTGTAAACCAACCGCACAACGTGTTTCCAGAGTTATTACGTTATGAAGACAAGTTGCGGTGCGTTGGTGAGCTCGTACAATGAGATAGGATCTGAACAGAGAGAACTCGGCTCTAAGAGCGAGAGTCGCCAGCAGACCTTCACTAAGCTTCCTCTCAGGAACCAGCACCTGCAGACGCAAAGACCTCGTTAGCATCATAAGCATCGTTAGCATCATGAGCATTGTTAGCATCATTAAATTGGTCTTTCCCAAATTGAACCCTGCTTTTCAATGTGATTGTTTCTGAGGGACTGAAAGGGACGACATGGTCATGAAGTCATGAAGTCTCTGCACCTGATCGATGAGGTGGATCAGTCCGTTGGTGGCGGCCACGTTGGCCGTGGTGATGGTCGCTCCTCCAACAGACGTGAGCTGAGGATCAAACACACGGAGTCAAACTGAACAACAAACTAAAACATGTATCACACCTTTCTTTATTTACAGTTCCATCACTATACAACCTCATATAGAGGGTGAAGGTTCCTTTATTTACTAAAAAAGCGGCTTTATGTGTTATGTATTACACATGTAAACAAATAAACTGTAATCTCTCTGTATTATTATTTATTATTATTATAATGTTGTATTATATGTATTATTATTTCTGCTGTAACAACACGGAGGTCTATGGGATTGACTGTTGGAGGTCACCACTTGCTCTAGTTTTGTGGACTGAAATTATATAAAATGATGGTGAACCAGCCGCTTTGTGGACTCACCTCATTGGCTGTCAAAACAGGAAGTGATGTCTTGAGAAGGGAAGTCAGGGAGGAAGTGCTGCTCAGACTGGATAATGGGTAGTTCCCTGGGATCACGTGGTTTCTGGGATGAGGGACAAATGGTTGTTTGTTCGGTGCTCAAATGAAAAACACCACATGATTGAAATCCCGGTGAGCTGCAACCTGATGAGACTCAGTAGGTTTCCCTTTGTGGTCCAGAAGGTTTTGTCCTCCGGAGACATTTTGGAGACGGCAGCTGAAGACGGAACCAGGAGGGTGACGTTCTGCTCTGACAGAGACCAGGACAGACCGGAGTCCTGGACACAAGGACAGAAATACTTGTTTTAAGAGACTCACAAAGGTTCAAAATGTTGTCTTCAAAGGACTCACACAGGTTCAACATGTTGTTTTCAAGAGACTCACAAAGGTTCAACATGTTGTCTTCAAAGGACTCACAAAGGTTCAACATGTTGTCTTCAAAGGACTCACACAGGTTCAACATGTTGTTTTCAAGAGACTCACAAAGGTTCAACATGTTGTCTTCAAAGGACTCACAAAGGTTCAACATGTTGTCTTCCAGAGACTCACAAAGGTTCAACATGTTGTCTTCAAGAGACTCACAAAGGTTCAACATGTTGTCTTCAAAGGACTCACAAAGGTTCAACATGTTGTCTTCAAAGGACTCACACAGGTTCAACATGTTGTCTTCCAGAGACTCACAAAGGTTCAACATGTTGTCTTCAAGAGACTCACAAAGGTTCAACATGTTGTCTTCAAAGGACTCACAAAGGTTCAACATGTTGTCTTCAGGAGACTCACAAAGGTTCAACATGTTGTCTTCAAGAGACTCACAAAGGTTCAACATGTTGTCTTCAAGAGACTCACAAAGGTTCAACATGTTGTCTTCCAGAGACTCACAAAGGTTCAACATGTTGTCTTCAAGAGACTCACACAGGTTCAACATGTTGTCTTTAAGAGACTCACAAAGGTTCAACATGTTGTCAGCAGGAGACTCACAAAGGTTCAACATGTTGTCAGCAGGAGACTCACAAAGGTTCAACATGTTGTCTTCAAAGGACTCAAAGGTTCAACATGTTGTCTTCAAGAGACTCACAAAGGTTCAACATGTTGTCTTCAAAGGACTCACAAAGGTTCAACATGTTGTCTTCAAAGGACTCACAAAGGTTCAACATGTTGTCTTCAAAGGACTCACAAAGGTTCAACATGTTGTCTTCAAAGGACTCACAAAGGTTCAACATGTTGTCTTCAAAGGACTCACAAAGGTTCAACATGTTGTCTTCAAAGGACTCACAAAGGTTCAACATGTTGTCTTCAAAGGACTCACAAAGGTTCAACATGTTGTCTTCAAAGGACTCACAAAGGTTCAACATGTGGAACATTTAACATATAGAAACAAACATTGTGACGTGTTCCCTTTAGTTTGAATGCAAATAGTGTTTTATGGTGTTCTGTTCAAAGAGTCCAGGGTTCTTAAAGGATGATCCCAGGGTTCTTAAAGGAGGATCTCAGGGTTCTTAAAGGAGGATCTCATGGTTCTAAAAGGGGGATCCCAGGGTTCTTAAAGGAGGATCCCAGAGTTCTTAAAGGAGGATCGCAGGGTTCTTAAAGGAGGATCCCAGGGTTCTTAAAGGAGGATCCCCGGGTTCTTAAAGGAGGATCGCAGGGTTCTTAAAGGAGGATCGCAGGGTTCTTAAAGGAGGATCGCAGGGTTCTTAAAGGAGGATCGCAGGGTTCTTAAAGGAGGATCCCAGGGTTCTTAAAGGAGGATCGCAGGGTTCTTAAAGGAGGATCCCAGGGTTCATAAAGGCCTGAACATGGAGAATTGTGTTATTATTTAGTTATTGTGTATTCAGTGTTAAATCCAAACCCCTGAGGTGTGACACTCACAGTTGTCCATGTGGAGAACTCAGTGGCGTCCGGCAGGTACAGCAGCACCTGAACGCAGCAGCAGAACACACTCAGTCAGTCGGTGAAGCTGCAGAGACTCAGTCTGCCGTCTGAGCGTGACTCACCTGAGCGACGGTGCCGTAGCAGCCACGTCCGTCTCCAACGTAGCCGTCATCACAAACACACGTCCACTGGGAGGACAGCAGGCGGCAGCTGGCCTGAACACAAAACACCTTATTCTCCTCTTCCTCCTGCATACTTTCAACTCGATGATGATGAAGAAGAAGCTCTCTGGGACTCACTAAGTAGTGGCAGCCTCCGTCCTCAGAGACGCACTGGTTCACAGCCTCACAGGCCCGCCCGTTGCCATGGTAGCCGGCTTTACACGAACAGTCACTCTGTGGCGGAAGAACAACAAGCAGAGAGTTGTGGCGCTGCTCTGGATACATTACATTTCATTTAGCTGACGCTTTTATCCAAAGAGACTTACAATAAGAGCATCAACCCTGAGGACAAACTCAGAACAACAAGAATAAAAAAAGTACAATTTCTTCAATAAAGTTAAACTACAAAGTGCTATCAGTAAGAGACATTGAGTGCTACTAAAGTGCTACTAGGTGCTACCTTCCTTATTCAAGGTGTAGTCTAAAAGAAGTGTTTTTAGTTCACGGTGGAAGATGTAGAGACTTCCTGCTGTCCTGATGTCAATGAGGAGCTCATTCCACCAATGAGGAGCAGGACACAAACAGTCTGACGTTGTTGAGTGTTTAGCTCGCAGTGACGGAGCTACAAGCCGATTGGCTGAAGAGTGACGGAGCTACAAGCCGATTGGCTGAAGAGTGACGGAGCTACAAGCCGATTGGCTGAAGAGTGATGGAGCTGCGAGCGGGGTGTGTGGTTCTACATGTCCTGGATGTTACAGATCAGAGGAGCTGAGGAGGAAGTCACCTGTCCGGGGCCGACGTAGATGCAGGTGGCGTTGGAGTGGCAGCCTCCTCCGTCCGCCCCATCACAGTTGTTGATTGGCTGACACTCGTCCCCGTCCTCCCTCCATCCGCTCAGACACTGGCAGGTGTGAGTACCTGGTCCCGTCTTTATGCATTTAGCCTGCAGGGGGCACAGTCACGTCCTCAGGTATCAAAGATACATCTTAATTTTCTTCCTCTGAATATATTTAAGAAGGTTACATCTGACTGACTTACATTCACGTTACAGCCGCCCCTGAGAGGCGGAGCACAGGGGTCGGACTCCACACAGGTGATACCGTCGCCTTGGTAACCAGGTTTACATTCACAGCTGAAAACACACACAGAACTGAACCAGTCAGTCTCAAGACCAGATGTTCCTCTGTTCTCCTGCAGCTGCTCCCGGACAACAGGTGAACCTCAACGCGCTGAAGGTAAGCTCACCTGGTGGTTGCCAGGCTGAAGGTGCAGTCTGCGTGGGCGTGGCAGAACTGAGCCTGAACGCCACACACCGCCGTCATGCGGTCGCAGAACTGACCGGTGAAACCCGGCAGACAGGAGTCCAGCTTACAGCGGCCGTCTGAGTCCGGACGGTTGTCACACTGTCCGTGGATGCAGGGACATGCTGAGGACAGACAGGGGAGGTTAACACAGGTGGGCCCTCGTCACCATGACATCACCGATACCTGTGTGAGGTCACAGGAAGAGAAGGTTCAGACTTACTTCTATCACAGTTTGCTCCATATTTGTTGGAGGAGGAGCAGTACTGACAGCGAGAACCTCTGTAGTTGGAGTCGCATACACATGACCCATTTCCTCCGATGCCCTCAAAACACTACAGGAGAGACACACTTCCATTACCATCAGTCTCCTTTAAGAACTACAGGAGAGACACACTTCCATTACCATCAGTCTCCTTTAAGAACTACAGGAGAGAAACACTTCCATTACTATCAGTCTCCTTTAAGAACTACAGGAGAGACACACTTCCATTACCATCAGTGTCCTTTAAGAACTACAGGAGAGACACACTTCCATTACTATCAGTCTCCTTTAAGAACTACAGGAGAGACACACTTCCATTACCATCAGTCTCCTTTAAGAACTACAGGAGAGAAACACTTCCATTACCATCAGTCTCCTTTAAGAACTACAGAAGAGACACACTTCCATTACTATCAGTCTCCTTTAAGAACTACAGGAGAGACACACTTCCATTACTATCAGTCTCATCTAAAAAAATACAGGAGAGAAACACTTCCATTACCATCAGTCTCCTTTAAGAACTACAGGAGAGAAACACTTCCATTACTATCAGTCTCCTTTAAGAACTACAGGAGAGAAACACTTCCATTACTATCAGTCTCCTTTAAGAACTACAGGAGAGAAACACTTCCATTACTATCAGTCTCCTTTAAGAACTACAGGAGAGAAACACTTCCATTACTATCAGTCTCCTCTCAACACTACAACACACTATGTTAAGGATCATGAACTCTGGACCTGTCCATCAGATATGGATCATGAACTCTGGACCTGTCCATCAGATATGGATCATGAAGGGTGTTGGATCTGACCTGGCCGTGTCCGGAGCACGGGGTCTGGAACCCCCCTGGACAGGGACCACAGTCTGGACCGTAGAACCCTTCACAGCACGCCGGAGTCTGGAGCACAATCACAAACATCATCTGTTCGTGTTCCGCATTAAAAACATGAAGTAATATTTCACAAAGTGGCCGTTGGGTTCGTTCACCTTGACGGTCGAGTTGCAGAGCGGTAAGCAGCCGGTGACCGGGATGCTGAGAGCCGGGCTGCCAACGGACACGGGGAACACGCACCCGAAGGTGGCGGAGCCCTGGTCAATAAAGAGATATTTATACATATATGTATATACATATATGTATAAATATATATATATATATATATATATATATATATATATATATATATATATATAAATATATATATATATATATATATATATATATATATATATATATATAAGAAATAAAGCCTGGTATCATATATCAACAGGTAAAAGGAAGTACAACTGGAGAAAAGCAGCAGACTGAGCCTCTTACCGCGTAGACGCCAGTGGAGCACTGGTACAGTCTGACTCTGGAGCAACTCAAACATTCTCCCTGAAAGGAAAGAGACTTCTCAGAAACCATCAAATGGACGACTCCTTCCTACAAAGAGTCTGTTGCTATGACAACAGAAAGTCGTCATGATCTCTATATCTATGATATAATACATATAATATATGTAATCACAACAATAACACATTTCATGGTGAGTTAATGAGGCTTCTTCGTGTCATGATTAGAACTGAGAATCTGTGATTTCTGAAACTCTGACACGTCCGTCTTAGTGGTAAAGTACACATAAAGTACACACAAAGTACACATTAAGTACACACAAAGTACACATTAAGTACACACAAAGTACACATGAAGTACCCATTAAGTCGTTCAAGATATCGTCAGGTGAGACGAGGATACAAATGTAAACTTCAAAAGTGAGCCTAAAGGGAGTCAAAAACAAACATGGCCGTCGCCGTCGGCGCTCACCTGGATGACCTTGGTCTTGGTGACATCACACCTGTGAGGCAGCACAGGTGTGATGGAGGGCGGAGTCAGAACTCCATCCAGCACATACAGACGGCCGTTGTGCGCTTCCACCGCCACTTCCAACACCGTGGCTCCGCCCACTAAGATCTGACCCTGACACATCACAACCCGCTTATGTTATTAATATGATATGTTCAACGCTCTTATGGCGACCCGCTTATGTTATTAATATGATATGTTCAACGCTCTTATGGCGACCCGCTTATGTTATTAATGTTATATGTTCAACGCTCTTATGGCGACCCGCTTATGTTATTAATGTTATATGTTCAACACTCTTTTGGCGACCCGCTTATGTTATTAATGTTGTATGTTCAACACTCTTTTGGCGACCCGCTTATGTTATTAATGTTATATGTTCAACGCTCTTATGGCGACCCGCTTATGTTATTCATGTTATATGTTCAACACTCTTTTGGCGACCCGCTTATGTTATTAATGTTGTATGTTCAACACTCTTATAGCGACACATTTCTGTTATTAATGTTGTATGTTCAACGCTCTTATGGCGACCCGCTTATGTTATTAATGTTATATGTTCAACGCTCTTATGGCGACCCGCTTATGTTATTAATGTTATATGTTCAACACTCTTTTGGCGACCCACTTATGTTATTAATGTTATATGTTCAACACTCTTATAGCAACACATTTCTGTTATTAATGTTGTATGTTCAACGCTCTTATGGCGACCCGCTTATGTTATTAATGTTATATGTTCAACGCTCTTATGGCGACCCGCTTATGTTATTAATGTTATATGTTCAACGCTCTTATGGCGACACATTTATGTTATTAATCGTATATGTTCAACGCTCTGATGGCGACACGATGCTGAGCGACATTCACAGATAAAACAAACGTCTTCTTCTACAACTCTGGTTTGGGAGCCATCTTGTTTCAAGAAAAGGGCTAAAAACTGATGGAGACACAGAATCATGTAAATGAAGGATAGAGACATAATCATTTAAATAAAGGAGACAGAATCATTTAAATAAAGGAGAGACATAATCATTTAAAACGAAGGAGAGAGACAGAATCATTTAAATGAAGGAAAGACAGAATCATTTAAATGAAGGAGAGACAGAATCATTTAAATGAAGGAGAGAGACATAATCATTTAAATGAAGGAGAGAGACATAATCATTTAAATAAAGGAGACAGAATCATTTAAATGAAGGAGAGAGACATAATCATTTAAATAAAGGAGACAGAATCATTTAAATGAAGGAGAGAGACAGAATCATTTAAATAAAGGAGACAGAATCATTTAAATGAAGGAGAGAGACAGAATCATTTAAATGGAGAGACAGAATCATTTAAATGAAGGAGAGAGACATAATCATTTAAATATAGGAGACAATCATTTAAATGAAGGAGAGACAGAATCATTTATATGAAGGAGAGAGACATAATCATTTAAATAAAGGAGACAGAATCATTTAAATGAAGGAGAGACATAATCATTTAAATGAGATCGTTTCGATCCAAACTCACATTTTCCGTCACGTTAATCGTCAGAACCTGGTTGGCCATCGTCACGATTCTGGGGCCGGACACGATGTTGAAGACGTCCAGCTTTAGGGACACAAGTCCTTGTCAGGAGGTTTGATTGGTTAAGAAGGTGACATCTAAGAAGGTGTCAGGTGACATTTAAGAAGGTGTCAGGTGACATTTAAAGCGGTACTCACTGCGGCGGACGGCATGACGTGGTTCCTCAGCAGCTCCACCAGCTTGTTGTGACCCTGAAACCAGTTGAGACGTGAGGCGCTGCCCACAGGTGTTGAAGTGCTTGTTGTGTGTGTGTGTGTGTGTGTGTGTGTGTGTGTGTGTGTGTGTTTGTGTGTGTGTATGTGTGTGTGTGAGTCTGACTTCAGCGCTGCTCAGGTAGGACAGGTGACCTTCAGGCATCGCATCAAAGGCTGAACTGCTGGGAGCAAAGATGGTGATGGGACCAGGACTGTCCAGGACCGAGACCATGTTGGCCTTCTGCACACAAACAAGACTTTATTAAAGAAACATGAATATGACTATGGAGGTTTCTACATCAATGATCCTGATCCTGAACCTGATCCTGAACCTGATCCTGAACCTGATCCTGATCCTGATTCTGAACCTGATCCTGATCCTGATTCTGATCCTGAACCTAATCCTGAACAAAACCCAGAGCCCAGAGTCCAGAATTACTCATAGAACTACTACAATCAACATCCGCCTACTAAACTGAAGAAAAAACACCATTCGTCCAAAGTTTATCCTCAGGAGAGCAGCAATGAGATACACCTGAAGGGTTTATCCTCTAGAGAGGAGCAATGAGACAAACATGAAGGGTTTATCCTTTGGAGCGCAGCAATGAGATACACCTGAAGGGGTTATCCTCTGGAGCGCAGCAATGAGATACACCTGAACGGGTTATCCTCTGGAGAGCAGCAATGTGATGAGTGAAATCTACGCACCTCTAACAAAGACTTGAACTTGTCAAACTTTCCGTAGTCAGAAATGATCCTCATCAGGTTCTCCTGAGGAAACAAACCAGACGTTAACGACCAATCAACGAGTGAATCGTGAACCAGGAAGGTTGTCAGTTCACTGCTTTACCTTTGCGTTGCTCGCCACTGTGGGTGCAACGCTGTCCATCAGCTTGTTGATGATGTGGATCATCCCGTTGGACGCGACCACGTCCGGCTGGACGATCACGCCTTTCTTTCTGCTGCCGTGGATCCGTATGGTAGTCAGAGAGTCCTGCAGGAGACACCGAGAAGTTACAAACAAACATTGTTATTATCATTATTATTATCAATATTATCATTAGAATTATTACCAATGTGTCCGTCTCAGCTGATTTTCCAGTCAAAGTGAAGAAGACGTTTGTTTTCTTCAGAGTGTCAACGGGCATCACCCCGGCAACCAGGTGCATCTTACACAGGTATTCAGCTTTGGAAGGGTTTGATGTCAGAGTCCTCATCTGGACAGAAAGACAGAGAGACGGACAGACAGAGAAAGAGGGAGAGAGAGAGAGAGAGAGAAAGAGAGAGACAGACAGACAGATAGAGAGAAAGAGAGAGACAGATAGAGAGAAAGAGACAGACAGACAGACAGATGAAGAGAGAGAGAGAGACAGACAGACAGACATATGAAGAGAGAGAGAGAGACAGACAGACAGACAGATGAAGAGAGAGAGAGAGAGAGACAGACAGACAGACAGATAGAGAGAGAGAGAGAGAGAGAGAGAGAGAGATGGAGAGAGAGAGACAGACAGACAGATGGAGAGAGAAAGACAGATGGAGAGAGAGAGACAGACAGACAGACAGATGGAGAGAGAAAGACAGATGGAGAGAGAGAGACAGACAGACAGACAGATGGAGAGAGAAAGACAGATGGAGAGAGAAAGACAGATGGAGAGAGAGAGACAGATGGAGAGAGAAAGACAGATGGAGAGAGAGAGACAGACAGACAGACAGATGGAGAGAGAGAGAGACAGAGAGAGATAGACAGTCACACAGTAAACAGACATTAACTGATTTAACCCATAGTCAAAGTTCTCATCGACATGTTTGTTTCTGAAGTGAACTTAAAAGTAAAATAATAATAATAGTAAACAATAATTCCAAAATAAGACTTAAAACTTCTGACTGAAGATGAATGTAATCTTACGGAATTTCCCTTGAAGCCTTTATTGATTGGGACAAAAAGAGTGAAAGGACCCAAATTCTGCAAGGGCCACGAAACAGAACCTGAAAACAAGAAAATACAATTATTATTATTATTCATTTTGTTCATATAAGAAATATACACAAATATATATAGATAAAAAATAGATATACATCTTTTTTTAAGATAGTTATAATATTAATATTATTATTAATGGAAACCCTCAAACCTGAACCACAATATAAGTGTCCTAGAGTTCTAGAGGTCTAGAGTTATTGAGTTCTAGAGGTCTAGACTTATTGAGTCCTAGAGGTCTAGAGTGCTGGAGTTCTAGAGTTATTGAGTTGTAGAGTCCTATAGCTCTAGAGTCCAATAGTTCTAGAGTCCTGGAAGTCTAGAGTTATTGAGTCCTAGAGGTCTAGAGGTCTAGAGGTCTAGAGTGCTAGAGTCCTATAGTTCTTGAGTCCTGGAGGTCTAGAGTTCTAGAGGTCTAGAGTTATTGAGTTCTAGAGTTATTGAGTTATTGAGTTCTAGAGTTCTAGAGGTCTAGAGTTATTGAGTCCTAGAGGTCTAGAGGTCTAGAGTTATTGAGTTCTAGAGTCCTGGAAGTCTAGAGTTATTGAGTCCTAGAGTTCTAGAGGTCTAGAGTTATTGAGTCCTAGAGGTCTAGAGGTCTAGAGTGCTGGAGTCCTATAGTTCTAGAGTCCTGGAGGTCTAGAGTTCTAGAGGTCTAGAGTTATTGAGTTCTAGAGTTATTGAGTTATTGAGTTCTAGAGTTCTAGATTTCTAGGGTTCTAGAGACAATTTAACAGACATGTTCTCTCACTTGGACTTCCTGACAGAAGCAAAGCATTGAATAAATGAAGCGTAATAACGCTGTGAGTGGGTTAGGGTTAGTAACATTAAGGGTTTGTAATGTAAAGGGTTAGTAACATTAAGGGTTAGTGAGTGAACCTTCACACCTAGCAGAGTGATGGCGTTGCTCAGCTGGCCGCTCCACTGTCCCCCCGGCTCGGTGTTCAGACCGTTCAGACGCTGGATGAGGTTCCCATAGCAAACCTTCCCATTCCCAATGTATCCCTGGAGACAGGTGCACCTAGGGGGCACGGTAGTACATGTTAGAAACATCTGCACACTCAGTGGGAACAGAGAGAATGAAGAAAGTCACTGACTCCACTCTTCCCAGTCCAACGGTGGTGCAGTTGGCGTTCTTGTGGCAGGAATCCGGTCTGCAGAACTCCTTCAGGCTGCAGCTGCCGTCCAAAAGGTGTTCGAACCCCGGGAGACACTCGCAGTGAGACTGAAGCATAGAGTGGGAACACGGGGTGAGTTTCCTCTGAGCTTACAGGAACTCTGCTGCCCCCTACAGACTGCAGTGCTCATGACACCATCAACAACTAATATGTGGCGATAAAACCCTCATTCAGACATGCTGATCCTGTTTCTAATCCAGATTGTGTTCCTGATGTTGATCCAGATCCTGATCCTGACTCTGATGTCCTTACCTTCCCCGGTCCATCGTAGACGCAGCGTGCAGACTCGGCCGAGCAGCCTCCCCGTGCGGTCTGACATGGATCGACGGCCATGCAGACTCGGCCGTCCCCTCTGTAGCCCTCCTTACAGGCACAGAGGTGCTGGTCTGGACCGGTGTGGACACAGGAAGCCTCGGCGTGACAAACCCGCTGGAGACAAGGGTTTATGGCTGAGGAGACAGAGATCATTAATGTCCCCCATGAGACGTCTTAGTGGACCAACCCACTCAACCTGAGGCTCATAAAACAGAGTTCCCTGGGTGCTGCTAGCCTCCAAGCTAATGGTTAGGCTGCACATCCAGAAGCACGTTCTCATTATTGTGTAAATGATCATGAATTTACTCACATAAACACTGAGCACCTGATGTTTGATAGCCAGGTAGACACTGGCACACCAGCCTCCCTGTCAGAGCCTCCTCCATACAACGAGAGTCATGCTGGCAGGCGAGAGACGCACACTCAGGTAGCTCTGCAACACAACACAGGTGTCAGCCCAGGTGACAGGGGACAGGTGATATGTGACAGGTGGCAGGTGACAGGTGATATGTGATAGGTGACAGGTGCTGACAGGTAACAGGTGGCAGGTGACAGGTGATAGGCGACAGATGACAGGTGATATGTGACAGGTGACAGGTGATATGTGACAGGTGGCACGTGACAGGTGATATGTGATAGGTGACAGGTGGTAACAGGTGACAGGTGATAGGTGACAGGTGGCATGTGACAGGTGGCAGGTGACAGGTAACAGGTGACAGGTAACAGGTGACAGGTAACAGGTGACTTGCACAATGTTCACAGAGTAAATAATATACTGACCTTGGTCACAGTTTGGACCTTTATATCCAGAGAAACAGGTGCATCTCCCATCACCTTTTAAACCAGAGTCACACAGACCGTGGACACATGAACACACTGCAGAGACAGAAACCACAGAAGAAGAACACATGAACACACTGCAGAGACAGAAACCACGGAAGAAGAACAGAAAGAAAAGTTACCTGAGCTGCAGGTGGGACCATATCGAGCAGGTGCACAGTCCTCACAGGCAGTTCCTGCAAAGCCCACCTGAGTTGATCACACACACACACACACACACACACACACACACACACACACACACACACACACACACACACACACACACACACACACACACACACACACGTTGTTAACTACTTGTTGAAAATATTATTTTGTTTTCCTTTGATTCATTTCTTTCAATTCTACTTTGATATGTTTTGTTCAATAATCTTTGAATCCTTAAAATCATCTAAATCAGTAATATGCTTGTGGTACTAAATACATAGTAATACTACTAGTAATAGTAAATATTATTAGTACACATTAATAGTTATATGCTTGTGATACCTGACAGCTGCAGGTCCCGTTGCCCCCCATTCCTTCAGAACACACTCCCCGGTTGCTGCACGGTCGGTCGGCCCGATCAGGACACTCTGAAACACAAACGTTCACTCTGAGACACAAACGTTCACTCTGACACTCTGAGAGAGAACCGTTCACTCTGAGAGAGAACCGGTCACCCTGAGAGAGAACCGTTCACCCTGAGAGAGAACCGTTCACTCTGAGAGAGAACCGGTCACCCTGAGAACAGGACGCGGTCAGCAGACTGACGTTGTTTTCATGGGACAGGAAACAGATCGCTCCTCTTCCTCCCTTCACTTCCTGCTCTTCACTCTTATCTTCTGTCCCTCTCTTATCTCCACAAATCATCACTTCTTCAAGCTGATCTGTTTCCTTCTTTTCTCTCTCAGACAACAAACCCGCCTGACTGCCTTTTAAGACTTGTATCATGAGGAGACCTCAGAAGAACCACAGACGAACCTCAAAAGAACCACAGAAGAACCTCAGAAGAACCTCAAAACAACCTCAGAAGAACCACAGAAGAACCACAGAAGAACCACAGAAGAACCTCAGAAGAACCTCAAAACAACCTCAGAAGAACCACAGAAGAACCACAGAAGAACCACAGAAGAACCTCAGTAGGACCTCAGAAGAACCAAAGAAGAACCTCAGAAGAACCACAAAAGAACCACAAAAGAACCACAGAAGAACCACAAAAGAACCACAGAAGAACTTCAGAAGAACCACAAAAGAACCACAGAAGAACCACAGAAGAACTTCAGAAGAACCACAAAAGAACCACAGAAGAACCACAGAAGAACCTCAGAGAACCCTGCAAAGGGGAGGGAGCCTTCAGAGCTCTGGATGTATAAAGGTTGTTTACAAGTTATAGCTGATGTATTTTAGTTTGAGACAATTTCATATTAAACAACACGTCATATGGAAAACAAAAGAAGTTCAAAATGTGTGTAATGTATTAATATGACCATATAAATGAAAATAAAATTGAAATATTAAATCTAAATGTTGAATTTTTGTGGGTCTGTGGGTCTGAGGGTCTGAGGGTCTGAGGGTCTGATGGTCAACATGAAGCCTCCGGCTCCATCAGACGCCGTCAGCACTTTTCAGTCCTGCTGACTGTCGGCAGGAAGGAAGTCCTGGTTCCTGCAGGACTGAGGGTCACAAGACCGGAGTCTTCACAAGACCAGAGTAATTATTATATCACTATCATGATATAATAATGATATCATGATATATTATATATTAAGCCCCCTACAGCTCCACCAGGGCCCTCTCCTCTAGCGCCCCCTACAGCTCCAACAGGGCCTGCTCCTCTAGCGCCACCTACAGCTCCACCAGGGCCCTCTCCTCTAGCGCCCCCTACAGCTCCCTCAGGGCCCTCTCCTCTAGCGCCCCCTACAGCTCCAACAGGGCCTGCTCCTCTAGCGCCACCTACAGCTCCACCAGGGCCCTCTCCTCTAGCGCCCCCTACAGCTCCCTCAGGGCCCTCTCCTCTAGCGCCCCCTACAGCTCCAACAGGCCCTCTCCTCTAGCGCCCCCTACAGCTCCAACAGGCCCTCTCCTCTAGCGCCCCCTACAGCTCCCTCAGGGCCCTCTCCTCTAGCGCCCCCTACAGCTCCAACAGGCCCTCTCCTCTAGCGCCACCTACAGCTCCAACAGGGCCCTCTCCTCTAGCGCACTACAGCTCCCTCAGGGCCCTCTCCTCTAGCGCCCCCTACAGCTCCAACAGGGCCCGCTCCTCTAGCGCCACCTACAGCTCCACCAGGGCCCTCTCCTCTAGCGCCCCCTACAGCTCCCTCAGGGCCCTCTCCTCTAGCGCCCCCTACAGCTCCCTCAGGGCCCGCTCCTCTAGCGCCCCCTACAGCTCCCTCAGGGCCCTCTCCTCTAGCGCCCCCTACAGCTCCACCAGGGCCCTCTCCTCTAGTGCCCCCTACAGCTCCACCAGGGCCCGCTCCTCTAGCGCCCCCTACAGCTCCACCAGGGCCCTCTCCTCTAGTGCCCCCTACAGCTCCCTCAGGGCCCTCTCCTCTAGCGCCCCCTACAGCTCCACCAGGGCCCTCTCCTCTAGCGCACTACAGCTCCCTCAGGGCCCTCTCCTCTAGCGCACTACAGCTCCCTCAGGGCCCTCTCCTCTAGCGCACTACAGCTCCCTCAGGGCCCTCTCCTCTAGCGCCCCCTACAGCTCCACCAGGGCCCTCTCCTCTAGCGCACTACAGCTCCACCAGGGCCCTCTCCTCTAGCGCCCCCTACAGCTCCCTCAGGGCCCGCTCCTCTAGCGCCCCCTACAGCTCCCTCAGGCCCTCTCCTCTAGCGCCCCCTACAGCTCCACCAGGGCCCTCTCCTCTAGCGCACTACAGCTCCCTCAGGCCCTCTCCTCTAGCGCACTACAGCTCCACCAGGGCCCTCTCCTCTAGCGCACTACAGCTCCACCAGGGCCCTCTCCTCTAGCGCACTACAGCTCCACCAGGGCCCTCTCCTCTAGCGCCCCCTACAGCTCCACCAGGGCCCTCTCCTCTAGCGCACTACAGCTCCCTCAGGCCCTCTCCTCTAGCGCCCCCTACAGCTCCACCAGGGCCCTCTCCTCTAGCGCACTACAGCTCCCTCAGGGCCCTCTCCTCTAGCGCCCCCTACAGCTCCACCAGGGCCCTCTCCTCTAGTGCCCCCTACAGCTCCACCAGGGCCCGCTCCTCTAGCGCCCCCTACAGCTCCACCAGGGCCCTCTCCTCTAGTGCCCCCTACAGCTCCCTCAGGGCCCTCTCCTCTAGCGCCCCCTACAGCTCCACCAGGGCCCTCTCCTCTAGCGCACTACAGCTCCCTCAGGGCCCTCTCCTCTAGCGCACTACAGCTCCCTCAGGGCCCTCTCCTCTAGCGCACTACAGCTCCCTCAGGGCCCTCTCCTCTAGCGCACTACAGCTCCCTCAGGGCCCTCTCCTCTAGCGCCCCCTACAGCTCCACCAGGGCCCTCTCCTCTAGCGCACTACAGCTCCACCAGGGCCCTCTCCTCTAGCGCCCCCTACAGCTCCCTCAGGGCCCGCTCCTCTAGCGCCCCCTACAGCTCCCTCAGGCCCTCTCCTCTAGCGCCCCCTACAGCTCCACCAGGGCCCTCTCCTCTAGCGCACTACAGCTCCCTCAGGCCCTCTCCTCTAGCGCACTACAGCTCCACCAGGGCCCTCTCCTCTAGCGCACTACAGCTCCACCAGGGCCCTCTCCTCTAGCGCACTACAGCTCCACCAGGGCCCTCTCCTCTAGCGCCCCCTACAGCTCCACCAGGGCCCTCTCCTCTAGCGCACTACAGCTCCCTCAGGCCCTCTCCTCTAGCGCACTACAGCTCCACCAGGGCCCTCTCCTCTAGCGCACTACAGCTCCACCAGGGCCCTCTCCTCTAGCGCACTACAGCTCCACCAGGGCCCTCTCCTCTAGCGCCCCCTACAGCTCCACCAGGGCCCTCTCCTCTAGCGCCCCCTACAGCTCCCTCAGGGCCCGCTCCTCTAGCGCCCCCTACAGCTCCACCAGGGCCCTCTCCTCTAGCGCCCCCTACAGCTCCCTCAGGGCCCGCTCCTCTAGCGCCCCCTACAGCTCCACCAGGGCCCGCTCACGGTCCTGCTCCCTAGAGGATGACCCCCATGTGTCTCTGGACTCACCCATGCAGTCTGGACCCCAGAAGCCGGCACAGCAGCGGGTCACCTGGGCCTCCAGGTAGCACTCGAAGGAGCAGCCGCCGATGTGCAGCTTCAGGCTGGACGTCAGGATGGAGTAACTGAACGGGACAGAATTATGATTTACGATTTATTATATTCAGCTCCATCGTGGAGAGAAGTCCCTGAGAGTCTGGATGGATGAAGACCTTGAAGAAGATGAGGAGCTCATATGAATCACATGTGTGTACATATTATTGTCTACGTTATGGTGTGTACTTGTACTCTGCTCTGTGAGTACTGGTCTGGACCGGTACTTGTACTGAGCGCTGTGAGCACGGGTCTGGTACCTGCAGTCCTGCGCGGTGGACCCGGGGCTCCTCTGGGCTCCGGCCCGGCAGGACATCAACCTGCTGACGCTGCAGGAGTGACAGGCGGAGCGAGTCCTCAGCCGAGTGACGTTGGAGCAGAAGTTCTGGAAACAATGAGCCACTGGTTACTGCAGGGATATGTATATATATATATATATATATATATATATATATATATATATATATATATATATATATATATATATATATATATATATATATATATATATATATATATATATATATACATATATATATATATATATATATATATATATATATATATATATATACACATATATGTGTATATACTGTATGTATACACATATATAATGTTTGTGGTGTAGAAATGAGAGCTACGTTTAGGTCATAAACGTAGCTCCTCTTTGCTTCATGAGAGAACATGGAGGTCAGATTTAACATGGAGTCAATGCAGCAGCTGCTGAACTTCATGTCGCTTTCAGGCTTGGTGACAAAAAGTAAACGTTTGTTGGATTCCACGACGCATAAGTACCACAAGCACAATATTTCATACGTTTGTATCCAGCAATGGTGGATGAAGAGGGATCATTGAGGGGCTAAAGACAAAATATGTTTTCTGTTGCTCTGAGCATTCTGTGCCATACACACCCATTATATATATATGTATATATATAATATTATTATAAACTCTGAAATGGTCTAAAAATGTTCCTAAACTTGAACAATAATAACATGAAAACTGTGCTAGCTATCAGAAAAAGCCCAATTGGGCAAATACATTAAAACATTTCTCTAGTTACAGTATGACGAGTCACTCTGGACTAAAAGATGAATTATTTATTCTCTTCACACCATTCAGCCAATGGGACACATTATCTGTGTTTTTCCTGTTTTTCGGGGAAACAGCTGACTCTTCTGAAAGTCACAGCTCACGATCCCATCAGGAGGCTCACGGGGAGATACGGTCCAAAGTTTAGGAAAAGAAGAAAGAAATGAAGCCCGCAGGAGAATGTGCCACACCGCATAATCAGAATCATAATATTAATAATGAATAATAATACTAATGAATAATAATCATCATAATAATAATGAATAATAATCATAATAACAACCTGTTCATATTTCCTGCAGCTGAAGTTTTATGATTTGATCTGTTGAGACATCTTTAAACTGAGTAAGAGAATAAAGAAAGAAATGAATCTACCTGTTGAGATGAAGCTGAGGTTGTCTTCATCATCATCGTCATCATCATCATCATCATCATCATCATCAGCGGGACAAACAGCAGCTTTAAACTCTGACACGACTCCATGACTTCTGATCTGGGATCAGTGGGTCTGCTCCTTTTTAGCATCCAGTCAGACTCCTCCTCCTCTTCCTCCTCCTCTTCTTCTTCCTCCTCCTCTTCCTCCTCCTCTTCTTCTTCCTCCTCCTCTTCTTCTTCTTCCTCCTCTTCCTCCTCCTCCTCTTCCTCCCTCACCCATCATGCTCTTTTTAAAACAAAGTGTCATCAGATGTTGAGTAGAAACAGAATCTTTACTTTCAACTTACACATGATAATTAAAATAAAGTGTGTGTGTGTGTGTGTGTATGTGTATGTGTGTGTGTGTGTATGTGTATGTGTATGTGTGTGTGTGTGTGTGTGTGTGTGCGCGTGTGTGCGTGTGTGTGCGTGTGTGCGTGTGTGCGTGCGTGCGTGTGTGTGTGTGATGACGGAGCAGAAAGTTTCAGGAAAGAGAACCAGAGAGACAGAATTGTATTTACAGTCCAGGATTTCCTGCTATTCACACACACACACACACACACACACACACACACACACACACACACACACACACACACACACACACACACACACACAGTTTCTGCTGAGTCGGCGTATATTAACAGGTTTGACTAAGTTTTATCTACAAAAGAACGACTTGTCTTTAAAGTTTATTGTCATATTACATTATATATACATATACATACATATATATATATATATATACACACACAGTGGCTTGCAAAAGTATTCATACCCCTTGAACGTTTCCACATTTTGTCACATTACACGCCACAAACATAAATATATTTTATTGGAATTTTATGTGAAAGACCAACACAAAGTGTCACACAATTGTGAAGTACAAAGAAAATTATACATGATTAAAAAAATTATTCACAAATAAAAAACTGAAAAGTGCAGTGTGCAAAATGATTCAGCCCCCCTGAGTCAATACTTTGTGGAACCGCCTTTTGCTGCAATTACAGCTGCAAGTCTTTTGGGGTTTGTCTCTACCAGCTTTGCACATCTACAGACTGAGATTTTTGCCCTTTCTTCTTTGCAAAACAGCTCAAGGTCAGTCAGATTAGATGGAGAGCGTTTGTGAACGGCGGTTTTCAGATCTTGCCACAGATTCTCGATGGGATTTAGGTCTGGACTTTGACTGGGCCGTTCTAACACATGAATATGTTTTGTTTTAAACCATTCCATTGTAGCCCTGGCTTTATGTTTAGGGTCGCTGTCCTGCTGGAAGGTGAACCTCCGCCCCAGTCTCAAGTCTTTTGCAGACTCCAACAGGTTTTCTTCCCAGATTGCCCTGTGTTTGGCTCCATCCATCGTCCCATCAACTCTGACCAACTCCCCTGTCCCTGCTGAAGAGAAGCACAGCAAACCTGTGGAAGAAGGTGCTCTGGTCAGATGAGACCAAAATATAACTTTTTGGTCTCATCTGACCAGAGCACCTTCTTCCACATGTTTGCCGTGTCCCCCACATGGTTTCTGGCAAACTGCAAACGGGACTTCTTATGGTTTTCTTTTAACAATGGCTTTCTTCTTATAAAGGCCAGATTTGTGGAGTGGAGCCCAATAGTTGTCCTGTGGACAGATCCCCCACCTGAGCTGTGGATCTCTGCAGTTGGTCCAGAGTCACATGGGCCTCTCGGCTGCATCTCTGTCAGTGCTCTCCTTGTTCGGCTGTGAGTTTAGGTGGACGGCCGTGTCTTGGTAGGTTTGCAGTTGTGCCGTACTCTTTCCATTTCCGGATGATGGATTGAACAGTGCTCCGTGACATGTTCAAAGCTTGGGAAATCTTTTTATAGCCTAACCCTGCTTTAAACTTCTCCACAACTTTATCTCTGACCTGTCTGGTGTGTTCCTTGGACTTCATGGTCCTGTTTGCTCCCCAGTATTCTCTTAACAAACCTCTGAGGCCGTCACAGAACAGCTGTATTTGACTGAGATTAGATTACACACAGGTGGACTCTATTTAGCCATTCGGTCAACATTCAATCATTCAGCAGTTATCAGGCAACTTCTGAAGGCAATTGGTTGCACTCAGAGAAAAGGGGCTGAATCATTTTGCACACTGCACTTTTCAGTTTTTTATTTGTGATTTTTTTTTAAAATCATGTATAATTTTCTTTGTACTTCACAAGTAAAAATAAGAAATTGTACCAGCATCATTTAGACATACCATTTTATGTGAAAGACCAACACAAAGTGTCACACACTTTGTGTTGGTCTTTCACATAAAATTCCAATAACATATATTTATGTTTGTGGCGTGTAATGTGACAAAATGTGGAAACGTTCAAGGGCTATGAATACTTTTGCAAGCCACTGTATATATACACGTACCTACACATGTAAATATACCTACGCAGTAAATTCCCCAGTGTTAAATATGCAGTGTCAAAGTATATAAACTCTTCCAGAGTTATTACAACAACGTCAAGAGTAGCTTAAATGTGCCGCAGTTTGGTCACTTTACAGCAGTTTGATCGCTTAAATGTGCCGCAGTTTGGTCACTTTACAGCAGTTTGATCACTTTACAGCAGTTTGGTCACTTTACAGCAGTTTCATCACTTTACAGCAGTTTCATCACTTTGAGCAGTTTCCAGCCGGTTTAACAGATTATTGAAAGTATTTCCAAGTTATAGCAATGGTTATTTACATGATCTGCGTTTGTCTTCATGATAGTTTGTTCTCGTGAACGGCCAAATGATACGTCACTTTAAATGTTGCCGCCGCAAGGAATTGTGGGTCGGCATTATCTCCTTTCCTTTGGTAAAGGCAGGTCCAGTGGTTCCTATGCTATAGGAGCTAAGTTAGGAAGCATGAAGATCCTTTCCTTTGTGTTTGGACAATCCGACCGGCTCTTATCATGACGGCCACTAAGGAACTTTAGGTCATTTCCCTCACTGAGGAAGGTTCACCAACATGGACTGTTGGACCACAGCCAAGGACTTTCAACATAAAACAGCTTACACACCACACAAAACACACCACATCATAACATGAGGTATCGTAAGGGGATGAGGTGGACTCCAACACTTTTAATAAAGTAATATATGAACCAGGTTGTTTATGTTATTAATATATGAACCAGGTTGCTTATGTTATTACTAAAGTAATATATAAACCAGGTTGTTTATGTTATTACTAAAGTAATATATAAACCAGGTTCCATCCATCCATTATCAGCCGCTTATCCGGGGTCGGGTCGCGGTGGCAGCAGGTTCAGCAGGCCGACCCAGGCTTCCCTCTCACCCGCAACACTTTCCAGCTCATTCTGGGGGATCCCGAGGCGTTCCAAGGCCAGCTGGGAGATATAATCCCTCCAGCGTGTCCTCGGTCTTCCCCGAGGTCTCCTACCAGTTGGGCGTGCCTGGAAAACCTCTAATGGGAGGCGTCCAGGAGGCATCCTGACTAGATGCCCGAACCACCTCAGCTTACTCCTTTCGACACGAAGGAGCAGCGACTCGACTCCAAGCTCCCCCCTGATGTCCGAGCTCCTTACCCTATCTCTAAGGGTGAGCCCGGCCACCCTGCGGAGGAAGCTCATTTCGGCCGCTTGTATCCGAGAACTCGTTCTTTCGGTCACGACCCAGAGTTCGTGACCATAGGTGAGGGTTGGAACATAGACCGACCAGTAAATGGAGAGCTTCGCCTTCCGGCTCAGCTCCCTCTTCACCAGGACGGACCGGTACAGCCCCTGTTTTACAGCTGCAGCCGCACCGACACAACGTGGTCCGGCACCCCATACTCCCGCAGCACCCCCCACAAAAACCCCCGAGGGACCCGATCGAAAGCCTTCTCCAAGTCCATAAAGCACATGTAGACTGGTTGGGCAAACTCCCAGGACCCCTCCAGTAGTCTTGCAAGGGTAAAGAGCTGGTCCACTGTTCCACGACCGGGACGGAATCCGCACTGCTCGTCTTGAATCTGAGGTTCGACAAGCGGTCGGAGCCTCCCTTCCAGCACCCTGGCATAAGCTTTTCCCGGGAGGCTGAGCAGTGTGATGACACGATAGTTTGAGCACACTCTCCGGTCCCCCTTCTTGAAGATGGGAACCACCACCCCGGTCTGCCAGTCCATGGGCACTGTTCCCGACCCCCATGCGACACTGAAAAGGCGTGTCAACCAAGACAGCCCAACAATGTCCAGCGCTTTCAGCATCTCAGAGCGGATCTCGTCCACCCCTGGCGCCTTGCCACCAAGGAGCTTTTTGACTACCTTAGCGACCTCTGCCAGGGATATTGGAGAAACCACCCCAAAGTCTTCCGGCGCTGCCCCCTCTCCGGGGGACATGTTGGCCGGGTTTAGGAGTTCCTCAAAGTGCTCTTTCCACCGCCCGACGATGTCCCCAGTCCGGGTCAGCAGTTCCCCCCCCTGCTGAGAACAGCCTGGGGAAGCCCCTGCTTTCCCTTCCTGAGCCGTCGGATGGTTTGCCAGAACTTCCTTGAGGCCAACCGAAAGTCCTTCTCCATGGCCTCCCCGAACTCCTCCCATGCCCGAGTTTTAGCATCCGCGACCATCGCAGCTGCAGCCCTTCTGGCCTGCCGGTACCCGTCAGCTGCTTCAGGAGACCCCTGGACCAGCCAGGCCCGAAAGGCCTCCTTCTTCAGTTTGACGGCTTCCCTCACCCCCGGTGTCCACCACCGGGTTCTCGGGTTGCCGCCACGACAGGCACCGATGACCTTCTGGCCACAGCTCCGAGCAGCCGCGTCCACAATAGAGGCTTTAAACATGGTCCACTCGGGTTCCATGTCCCCAGCCTCCCTCGGGATTTGTGAGAAGTTCTTCCGGAGGTGGGAGTTGAAGACCTCCCAGACAGGATCCTCCGCCAGACGTTCCCAGTTCACTCTCACTACACGTTTGGGCTTGCCAGGTCTTTCTAGCCGACTCCCCCGCCATCTGATCCAACTCACCACCAGGTGGTGATCAGTTGACAGCTCTGCTCCTCTCTTCACCCGAGTGTCCAAGACATACGGCCGCAGATCAGATGATACGACTACAAAGTCGATCATTGATCTCCGGCCTAAGGTGTTCTGGTACCAGGTACACTTATGAGCCACCTTATGCTCGAACATGGTGTTCGTTTTGGACAAACTGTGGCTAGCACAGAAGTCCAACAACAAAACACCATTCGGGTTCAGATCGGGCAAGCCGTTCCTCCCAATCACGCCCCGCCAGGTTTCTCTGTCATTGCCCACGTGAGCGTTGAAGTCTCCCAGGAGAACTATGGAGTCGGCAGGCGACGCCCTTTCCAGGACCCCTCCCACCGACTCCAAGAAGGCCGGATACTCCGAACTGCTGTTCGGTGCATAAGCACAAACAACAGTCAGAGCCTTACTCCCTGCAACCCGTAGGCGCAGGGAGGCGACCCTCTCGTTCTCCGGGGAAAACTCCAACATAGCGGCGCTCAGCCGGGGGCTCGTGAGTATCCCCACTCCCCCCCGGCGCCTCTCACCCTGGGCAACTCCAGAAAAGGACAGAGTCCAACCCTTCTCCAGGAGCTTGGTTCCAGAGCCCATGCTGTGCGTGGAGGCGAGCCCAACTAAATCTAGCTGGTACCGCTCCACCTCCTGCACCAGCTCCGGCTCTTTCCCCGCTAGCGAGGTGACGTTCCACGTCCCTAGAGCTAGTCTATGCTGCCGGCGATCGGCTCGCCCAGGTCTCCTGCCTGGCCCGCCGCCCGGTCTGCATAGCACCCGACCCCGATAATTCTCCCCGCGGGTGGTGGGTCCACGGGGTGATTGCTGCTCCATGTTGTTTCTTCGGGCTGAGCCCGACCGGGCCCCATGGGCGAAAGCCCGGCCACCAGACACTCGCCGACGAGCTCCCCTCCTGGGTCTGGCTCCGGGAGGGTGCCCCGGTTTCCCTTGTCCGGGCGAGGTAGCTTTAGACCGTGGGCTGCTATTCATCAGGGTTTTTTGAACCGCTCTTAGTCTGAGCTCTCCCCCAAGACATCCCAAGACCTGTTTGCCTTGGGAGACCCTACCAGGGGCTGACGCCCCGGACAACATAGCTCCCAGGATCACTGAGCCACTCAAACTCCTCCACCACTTTAAGGTGGCGATTCATTGGATGTTGTTAATAAAGTAATATATGAACCAGGTTGTTTATGTTATTACTAAAGTAGAATATAAACCAGGTTGTTTATGTTATTACTAAAGTAATATATGAACCAGGTTGTTTATGTTATTACTAAAGTAAAATATGAACCAGGTTGTTTATGTTATTACTCAAGTAAAATATGAACCAGGTTGTTTATGTTGTTAATAAAGTAATATATGAACCGGGTTGTTTATGTTATTACTAAAGTAATATATGAACCAGGTTGTTTATGTTATTACTCAAGTAATATATGAACCAGGTTGTTTATGTTGTTAATAAAGTAATATATGAACCGGGTTGTTTATGTTATTACTAAAGTAATATATGAACCAGGTTGTTTATGTTATTACTAAAGTAATATATAAACCAGGTTGTTTATGTTATTACTAAAGTAAAATATGAACCAGGTTGTTTATGTTATTACTCAAGTAAAATATGAACCAGGTTGTTTATGTTATTACTCAAGTAAAATATGAACCAGGTTGTTTATGTTAATAATAAAGTAATATATGAACCGGGTTGTTTATGTTATTACTAAAGTAATATATGAACCAGGTTGTTTATGTTATTACTAAAGTAATATATAAACCAGGTTGTTTATGTTAATAATAAAGTAATATATGAACCAGGTTGTTTATGCTATTAATAAAGTAATATATGAACCGGGTTGTTTATGTTAATAATAAAGTAATATATAAACCAGGTTGTTTATGTTGTTAATAAAGTAATATATAAACCAGGTTGTTTATGTTATTACTAAAGTAATATATAAACCAGGTTGTTTATGTTATTACTAAAGTAATATATAAACCAGGTTGTTTATGTTATTAATAAAGTAATATATGAACCGGGTTGTTTATGTTGTAAATAAAGTAATATATAAACCAGGTTGTTTATGTTATTACTAAAGTAATATATAAACCAGGTTGTTTATGTTATTACTAAAGTAATATATAAACCAGGTTGTTTATGTTATTACTAAAGTAATATATAAACCAGGTTGTTTATGTTATTAATAAAGTAATATATGAACCGGGTTGTTTATGTTGTAAATAAATTAATATATGAACCAGGTTGTTTATGTTGTTAATAAAGTAATATATAAACCAGGTTGTTTATGTTAATAATAAAGTAATATATGAACCAGGTTGTTTATGCTATTAATAAAGTAATATATAAACCAGGTTGTTTATGTTATTACTAAAGTAATATATAAACCAGGTTGTTTATGTTAATAATAAAGTAATATATGAACCAGGTTGTTTATGTAATTACTAAAGTAATATATGAACCAGGTTGTTTATGTAATTACTAAAGTAATATATGAACCAGGTTGTTTATGTTGTTAATAAAGTAATATATTAACCGGGTTGTTTATGTTGTAAATAAATTAATATATAAACCAGGTTGTTTATGTTGTTAATAAAGTAATATATGAACCAGGTTGTTTATGTAATTACTAAAGTAATATATGAACCGGGTTGTTTATGCTATTAATAAAGTAATATATTAACCGGGTTGTTTATGTTGTTAATAAAATAATATATGAACCAGGTTGTTTATGTTATTAATAAAGTAATATATGAACCAGGTTGTTTATGTTATTAATAAAGTAATACATGAACCAGGTTGTTTATGTTGTTAATAAAGTAATATATAAACCAGGTTGTTTATGTTATTACTAAAGTAATATATAAACCAGGTTGTTTATGTTATTAATAAAGTAATATATGAACCAGGTTGTTTATGTTGTTAATAAAGTAATATATAAACCAGGTTGTTTATGTTAATAATAAAGTAATATATAAACCAGGTTGTTTATGTTATTACTAAAGTAATATATGAACCAGGTTGTTTATGTTGTTAATAAAGTAATATATGAACCAGGTTGTTTATGTTATTAATAAAGTAATATATGAACCAGGTTGTTTATGTTGTCCATCCATCCATCCATTATCAGCCGCTTATCCGGGGTCGGGTCGCGGTGGCAGCAGGTCCATCAGGCCGACCCAGGCTTCCCTCTCACCCGCAACACTTTCCAGCTCATTCTGGGGGATCCCGAGGCGTTCCAAGGCCAGCCGGGAGATATAATCCCTCCAGCGTGTCCTCGGTCTTCCCCGGGGTCTCCTACCAGTTGGACGTGCCTGGAAAACCTCTAATGGGAGGCGTCCAGGAGGCATCCTGACTAGATGCTGAACCACCTCAGCTGACTCCTTTCGACACGAAGGAGCAGCGACTCGACTCCAAGCTCCCCCTGATGTCCGAGCTCCTTACCCTATCTCTAAGGGTGAGCCCGGCCACCCTGCGGAGGAAGCTCATTTCGGCCGCTTGTATTGTTTATGTTGTTAATAAAGTAATATATGAACCAGGTTGTTTATGTTGTTAATAAAGTAATATATGAACCGGGTTGTTTATGTTGTTAATAAAGTAATATATGAACCAGGTTGTTTATGTTGTTAATAAAGTAATATATGAACCAGGTTGTTTATGTTGTTAATAAAGAAATACATGCACCGGGTTGTTTATGTTGTTAATAAAGTAATATATGAACCGGGTTGTTTATGTTGTTAATAAAGTAATATATGAACCGGGTTGTTTATGTTAATAATAAAGTAATATATGAACCAGGTTGTTTATGTCGTTTTGACACAACACTGTAAGAAGACGGATGAAGTATCAAAGCTGCTCTCTTTGTAGTCCTTCTTCGGGACGTTGTAGTTTCACCACCGGCTACAGACTGACGTCGCTAACATCGCCTGCCGTCGCATCAGAACTACGTCGTTGGTGAAAGTGGAGTCTGATTTGCCAAACACCGCGGTTGTCGTCTCCTAACTCCTCATGAAGTCTCCTTCCCATCTGTCCTTGACTCCGTGATGTTTTCCACAGAGGTTCAGGAAAAGTGCTTAGGGTTAGACGTTAGGGGGTCATTATTTGACTATTCGACCGCAGCTTGTGTGTTTTTACTTGCAAAGCAAGTTTGCATGAGAGCACAGATGAAAACCGGGCACCAAAATGTCCGCCGAAATGTACCCTTTCTAATGAAATGTCACTTGAACCAATAGGAGCTTCATGTCCTGACTGACAGGCTACATTACCAACCAGAGTCTACGTTGAACAACAGCCTCTCTTTCCTCACGTGGATCAAGCCTGTCACATCATACGGCTCGGGTGACAGGCGTTTCGTACAGCCAATGAAATTGCCTAAAAAATGGGTCTAAACAACTACGCGGGCGTCCTTTACTGTACATTCTAGTGTACGCTGTACATCTATTTATAGTTCAGTACGAGTGCCATATGTTTCTGGAAACCTACGGTTCTTGTGATTCCAGCTGTCCACTCCGTTTCAAGACCAGACCACCACAGCAGCTACAATCAATACTTTTGTGAGACAACACAAACAAACAAACGATAGCAAAATCCAGGCAACTCACCGATGACGCCTCATATTGATCCATAAATCCATAACATTCCAACAAAAATGGCGTTGTTACGTCGTAAAGGTCCAATAAAAATAAATCCCATAAAAGATTTAGTCCAAAACACGTGATCACATCCATAAATATCCACCAACTGGCGTTGCATCATTTCAAATCAGCTGGAAGATATGAACGAAAAACAAATTCATTTTAGAGAAAAATCAAGTTTGCATGAGAGCACAGCTACAAACTCGGTATCAAAATGACCGCCGAAATCTAAGCTTTCTATTGGACCAATAAGAGCTTCATGTCCTGACTGACAGGCTACATTACCCAACCAGAAGCGACGTTGAAGTTCAGGCACAGCCTCTATTTTTTTACGTGGCTCAAGCCTGTCACGTCGTATAGCTCAGATGACAGGCGTTTCGTACAGCCAATGAAATTGCCTAAAAAACGGGACTAAACAAGAGGGGGTGGAGATGATCCCAACAGGCTTCAGCTTCACCAGAACAGACTTCTGCTCATAGATCCTCAGTCTGTCATTGAATTAGCATAAAAATGCATTTATACTTAATTTTCTCTGTGTCAGCAATACTGGTAGTAAATATGAATAGTACCTCTATAAGTTTGCAAGACTATAAGCCTTTTTAATAGGTATGTAGTATATATCATGAATATTTTCAGTCTCAAAATGAAAAAAACGCCTAGACATTTCATTAGAAAAACATATTTAAAATATTCATTTTCTGTGATATTGTTATCAGCTTTTTACTTAGACTAGAAAAGGCTTCAGGCTATGGTCCCATTGTGTTTTCCAGTCCATAAGTCCCATTTATAGTCATCTCCAGGCATCTATTTACAAAGAAATGTTCAGGCGGAAATAAAAACCTTATACTTTAGTGTGTTCAAACTCATATAACTCTGTGTCAGCAGCACTTAAAGTGATTCTGACTATTGAGGGAAAGAAGCTTCAGATTATTACCTTTCAAAAGAGACCAAAACCATGCATTTACTCCAAATAGTTCAAGTACAGCTTCCAGTTTACTTTGGGTATACCTGGATAGGCGTTTTTCATCAAATTTTACAGGAATGTTAAGAGGTTAAACGAATCACAATCAATGTTGTTGATGAAATATTATTATTATCAGACGGAGACTGATCTGGGATCAGCTGGAGCAAAAAAACAGAAGAATTATGTTTGTTCATGGACATTTATTGTGAAGGGATAAAAAACACAAATGTTTGAGTATTCATCTAAAATCCAGGGAAGGAATCCCATTGGCTGTTTGTACAGGTAACCATAGCGATGGTGACTTCCAGTTAGCGACAGAAATACTTTGTCTCTGTGAGAAAGTCAATGTCCAGGTGTGTCCAGGTCTTATTTACAGGTGTGTTCAGGTCTGCATGTCCAGGTGTGTTCAGGTCTTATTTACAGGTGTGTTCAGGTCTGCATGTCCAGGTGTGTTCAGGTCTTATTTACAGGTGTGCTTAGGTATTTATATACAGGTGTGCTCAGGTTTGTTCAGGTCTTATTTACAGGTGTGCTTAGGTATTTATTTACAGGTGTGTTCAGGTCTTATTTACAGGTGTGCTTAGGTATTTATTTACAGGTGTGCTCAGGTGTGTTCAGGTCTTATTTACAGGTGTGTTCAAGTCTTATTTACAGGTGTGCTTAGGTATTTATTTACAGGTGTGTTCAGGTCTTATTTACAGGTGTGCATGTCATTCATGCTCTCGCAGCGCCGGCAGCGGACGTAGCAGCACCAGATGAACTTGCACTCGCAGCGCTGCACCTGCCTCACCAGGTGCGTGTTGTATCCCCGGCCGCAGCACAGCAGGACGCAGCTGTCGGCGCCGCCAGACGTGCGGCTGCAGTGGCGCCCTGCGGTGCCGGCGACGCCCCGCCGCCGGTCCTGCAGGCAGTAGTTGGGGGACTTGTTGAAGAAGATGAGCTGGTCCGTGTCCACAGGGAGGCGGCGCTGGTCCTTCCTTCTCGTCTTCCCCCTCGACCGGTCGAACACCTGAGTGCTGCGCTCGTACCGCTCCTTCAGGTGCAACCCCACGCGCTCAAAGGCCGCCACCGTCTTCCAGCACGTCTTCACGGCACAAGATCCAGAGACGCCATGGCAACGGCAGTGTGTCGCCATCGTCCTGACGACCGCCTGAAGGAGAGGGGAAGAGGAGGTGAAGAGGAGGTGAAGAGGAGGTGAAGAGGAGGCGAAGTCCCACCGGGCTCGTTGCTGCTCACCTGCCTCCCGGCCTCACTGTTGTGCCGGTTCATGCCACTCAGGGTGAGCCAGCCGTCGGCCGTGGACGTGTTGGTGCCGGTGTGGTCGATGAACTTGCGGCTGAACCAGATCCCGTACTGGATGTGGTCCGAGCAGCCCCCCCAGTGCCAGCCCTCCGCCGGCGGGCCGCCGCCCTGCAGTCGAGTGTCGCAACCACACTCCGTCCCGTTTCCCTGGCTGCAAGAGCGCGTGACGCCGTGGACCAGCCCCGCCGCCATCATGGCGTGGATGAACGCTGTTTCTTTAGTTCCTGCAGGACGGGAGAGGGTGACATCAGAGTGACATCAGAGTGACATCTTTCTGTCATCAATCCATTCACACCTATTCATACACTGATGGCAGGAGCTACCATGATGGGAAGAGCTGCCTTAATGGGAGGGGCTACCGTGATGGGAGGAGTTACGATGATGGGAGGGGCTACCATGATAAGAAGATCTGCCATGATGGGAGGGGCTACCATGGTGGGAGGAGTTACATATCACAAATCACATACAAAGTCAAACCCAATAAAATCCCAAACCAGCATGTTTCAAAACAAGTTGCAAGTAAACTCCAGAATCTAAACTTAACAAGTTCCAAGTCGAGCTACGGGTCAAGACCAACAACAACGAGTGGTTTTGACTTGGGACTTGTTGGTCTCCACTGTGGACTTGTTGTTCTCCACTGGGGACTTGTTGGTCTTCACTGGGGACTTGCTAGTCTTCACTGTGGACTTGCTAGTCTTAACTGGGGACTTGTTGGTCTTAACTGGGAACGTGTTGGTGTTCACTTGGGACTTGTCGGTCTCCACTGGGGACTTGTTGATTTTCACGTGTGACTTGTTGGTCTTAACTGGGGATGTGTTGGTCTCCACTGGGGACTTGTTGGTCTCCACTGGGGACGTGTTGGTGTTCACTTATGACTTGTTGGTCTCCACTGGGGACTTGTTGGTCTCAACTGGGGACTTTTTGGTCTCCACTGGAGACGTGTTGGTCTCCACTGGGGACGTGTTGTTATTCACTGGGGACTTGTTGGTCTTAACTGGGGACTTGTTGGTCTTCACTTGTGACTTGTTGGTCTCCACTAGGGACGTGTTGGTCTCCACTGGGGACGTGTTGGTCTTCACTTGTGACTTGTTGGTTTTCACTTGGAACATGTTGTTCTCCACTGGGGAATTGTTGGTCTTAACTGGGGACTTGTTGGTCTCCACTTGTGACTTGTTGGTCTTAACCTGGGACTTGTTGGTCTCCACTGGGGACTTGTTGGTCTTAACTGGAGACTTGTTGGTCTCCACTTTTGACTTGGTGGTCTTAACTGGGGACTTGTTGGTCTCCACTTGTGACTTGTTGGTCTCCACTGGGAACTTGTTGGTCTTCACTTGTGACTTGTTGGTCTCCACTGGGGACGTGTTGGTCTCCACTAGGGATGTGTTTGTATTCACCGGGGACTTGTTGGTCTTAACTGGGGACTTGTTGGTCTTCACTTGTGACTTGTTGGTCTCCACTGGGGACTTGTTGGTCTCCACTGGGGACGTGTTGGTCTTCACTGGGGACTTGTTGGTCTTAACTGGGGACTTGTTGGTCTTCACTTGTGACTTGTTGGTTTTCACTTGGAACATGTTGTTCTCCACTGGGGACTTGTTGGTCTTAACTGGGGACTTGTTGGTCTCCACTTGTGACTTGTTGGTCTTAACTTGGGACTTGTTGGTCTCCACTGGGGACGTGTTGGTCTTCACTTGGGGACTTGTTGGTCTCCACTGGGTACTTGTTGGTCTTAACGGGGGATGTGTTGGTCTCCACTGGGGACGTGTTGGTCTTCACTGGGGACTTGTTGGTCTTCACTTGTGACTTGTTGGTTTTCACTTGGAACATGTTGTTCTCCACTGGGGACTTGTTGGTCTTAAATGGGAACTTGTTGGTCTTCACTTGTGACTTGTTGGTCTTAACTGGGGATGTGTTGGTCTTAACTGGGGACGTGTTGGTCTTCACCTGTGACTTGTTGGTCTTCACTTGTGACTTGTTGGTCTTCACCTTTGACTTGTCTGTCTTAACTTGTGACTTGTTTTTCTCCACTGGGGACTTGTTGGTCTTCACTTGTGACTTGTTGGTCTTTACTGGGGACTTGTTGGTCTTCACGTGTGACTTGTTGGTCTTAACTGGGGATGTGTTGGTCTCCACTGGGGACTTGTTGGTCTCCACTGGGGACTTGTTGGTCTCCACTGGGGACGGGTTGGTGTTCACTTGTGACTTGTTGGTCTCCACTGGGGACTTGTTGGTCTTAACTGGGGACTTGTTGGTCTCCACTGGGGACGTGTTGGTCTTCACTGGGGACTTGTTGGTCTCCACTGGGGACTTGTTGGTCTTAACTGGGGATGTGTTGGTCTCCACTGGGGACGTGTTGGTCTTCTCTGGGGACTTGTTGGTCTTAACTGGGGACTTGTTGGTCTTCACTTGTGACTTGTTGGTTTTCACTTGGAACATGTTGTTCTCCACTGGGGACTTGTTGGTCTTAACTGGGGACTTGTTGGTCTCCACTTGTGACTTGTTGGTCTTAACTTGGGACTTGTTGGTCTCCGCTGGGGACTTGTTGGTCTTAACTGGGGACTTGTTGGTCTCCACTTGTGACTTGTTGGTCTTAACTGGGGACTTGTTGGTCTCCACTATTGACTTGTTGGTCTCCACTGGGAACTTGTTGGTCTTCACTTGTGACTTGTTGGTCTTAACTGGGGATGTGTTGGTCTTAACTGGGGACGTGTTGGGTCTTCACTTGTGACTTGTTGGTCTTCACCTTTGACTTGTCGGTCTTAACTTGTGACTTGTTATTCTCCACTGGGGACTTGTTGGTCTTAACTGGGGACTTGTTGGTCTCCACTTGTGACTTGTTGGTCTCCACTGGGAACTTGTTGGTCTTCACTTGTGACTTGTTGGTCTTAACTGGGGATGTGTTGGTCTTAACTGGGGACTTGTTGATCTTAACTGGGGACTTGTTGGTCTTAACTGGGGACTTCTTGGTCTCCACTGGGGACTTGTTGGTCTTAACTGGGGACTTGTTGGTCTCCACTGGGAACTTGTTGGTCTTCACTTGTGACTTGTTGGTCTTCACCTGTGACTTGTTGGTCTTCACTTGTGACTTGTTGGTCTTCACCTTTGACTTGTCGGTCTTAACTTGTGACTTGTTATTCTCCACTGGGGACTTGTTGGTCTTCACTTGCGACTTGTTGGTCTTTACTGGGGACTTGTTGGTCTCCACTGGGGACTTGTTGGTCTTAACTGGGGACTTGTTGGTCTCCACTGGGGACTTGTTGGTCTTAACTGGGGACTTGTTGGTCTCCACTTGTGACTTGTTGGTCTCCACTGGGAACTTGTTGGTCTTCACTTGTGACTTGTTGGTCTTAACTGGGGATGTGTTGGTCTTAACTGGGGACTTGTTGATCTTAACTGGGGACTTGTTGGTCTTAACTGGGGACTTGTTGGTCTTTACTGGGGATGTGTTGGTCTCCACTGGGGACTTGTTGATCAGCATACAGGACTTGTTGATCTCCTCTCTTCACCGTAGCTCCTCCCATCATGGTAGCCCCTCCCTTCACCGTAGCTCCTCCCACCGTGGTAGCTCCTCCCTTCAGTGTGTGAATGGGTGGATGTCGTGTCACCAAAATACTTCAGTTATTCTCCTTTTAGTCGTCATCTCCCTATTGAGATAAAAGTCTAAATTCTCTGCTGTTGTGAACAATAAGACTTTTAGTTTGTTGAACTGGAAACTAAAGAAGAAGAACCCTGAAAGCCGAAGCTTTGCATCATGGGTAATGGTCCTCACCGCTCGTTAACTCGTGTCCGAACACAGAGGGGTCCTCGCTGGTGGAGCAGTTCCACCTCTCGTGTCTGAACTGGCTCTGGCACTCGGCGATGGCGAGCCGAGCGCCGGCCCGGACGCCCTCCAGCAGGAAGGGCTTCTTCTGGCACAGCGCCGTCTGCTTGAGGCTGAGAGGCAGGGAGGCACAGTCCTGCTGCTCCGGGGCTGCAGCCGGGGCTCCTGAAGGGCCTGCAGCCGGGCCTGCAGCCGGGCCTGCAGCCGGGCCTGCAGCCGGGCCTGCAGCCGGGCCTCCTGAAGGGGTCAAGCCCAGCCGCCTGCAGAGCAACAGGTGAGAAGTCAGTTAGTAACAGCCCAGCGCTCACGTATATATATATATATATATATATATATATATATATATATATATATATACATATATATCTCTATATATATAAACTCTATACATATATTAAAACTACCGTTTTGATATGTATATATATATATATATATATATATATATATATATATATATATATATATATATATATATGCAATAAATACATATATAATCACAACAAATATCACAATATATACATATATATATACATGTATATATATATATATATATATATATATATATATATATATATATATATATATATATATATATATATACATATATGTATATCTAGAGATATATAGATATAGAGATATATATAGAGATAAATAGAGATATAGATATACATATAAGCCTTCTCTGCTGGCCTCAACCGAATCACAAAGTTATTTTATAATTACATTTTGTAATGTTTTTATTTTTTTTAATTTATTTTTGTATATATAATTAAAAGTTATATCTATTTTATAATGTAATTGTTTTTCACAAATACACTACATGTATTATAATTATTTGTCCCTATTAGCTTATTTTCTCATTCTGCACAGCATCCCGTATTTATGTATTTATGTATACGATATCAGCCTAGGGAGGAAATGCATATATATATATATATATATATATATATATATATATATATATATATATATATATATATATATATATATATATATATATATATATATATATATATATATATATATATAGTTACACTATATATATATATAGTTATATAATATAATAATATATATAATAACACGGACATGTCGTAGTTATTAACACCAACCGATCCGGACGATTTGGAACCATTTTCAACATGAAATTATGATTTTCATACATTTCGTAATAGATGTAAATATTTATAAATGTTAATGTTCCTGTCAGAAACAATACAACAGAACCAGGAGGTCAACAAATTAAATTAGATACATTCAATATATATAAACACATAATTTACTATGATCAAAATATATATATATATATATATATATATATATATATATATATATATATATATATATATATATATATATATATATATATACACAGACACATCATCATGAAAAAAATCATCATAATGTAGTCCGAGGCAAACTTGTATTTTTGATTTTGGGCTATATAAAATAAACTGAATTGAATTGAATACATATATTAAAACTACCGTTTTGATATATATATATATATATATATATATATATATATATATATATATATATATATATATATATATATACAATATATACATATATTATCACAACAAATATCACAATATATACATATATATATATATATATATATATATATATATATATATATATATATATATATATATATATATATATATATATATACACATATGTATATATTGTATATATTTATATATACATATATGTATATATAAATATATACAATATATACACATATGTATATATTGTATATATTTATATATACATATATGTATATATATGTATATATTGTGATTAAATAATCATGATTCTGGGTAGAAGCATAACTTCACATCTGTCCCGTGAGAATCGTTTAGATCTCTGAAGTGAGACCAGACCGGATCCATATTCACAGGAGCCCCACCGACCGGGTCTCTCGGGTCCGGGTCTCCCGGGTCCGGGTCTCCCGGGTCCGGGTCTCTCGGGACCGGGTCTCTCGGGTCCGGATCTACTCACATCCAGGAGGCCGCGCAGCCCAGCGGGCACACGGAGACCAGCAGCAGGGTGAGCGCGCACACGTGTCGGACTCCACAGCGCGCGTCCATGGCTCTTCATCCAGCTCGCAGTCCCGCTCTCATCCCAGAACCCGGCCCGGCAGCAGCTTCTGAGTCCGGGCTGAAGTGAGGAGGTCTGTCCCGAGAAGATGTCCGTCCCGGTCCGGGAGGATCCTCATTGGACCGCAGAGGATTCATATGCAGAAGATGACGTCACAGCCGGACGCTAATTGGACGGAAGGAGGACCAGAGTGACGTCACATGGACCGCCTCTGGTCCGGTTCTCAATGAGCCCCTTACACACTTACTATGATACAAATCTTTATATTTATATTTCACATTTCATCCGGTACTGTTCACTCATTTCTACACAATTTAATGTAATTTATTCTGAAATGATTTTCTTCTTCTTTACTCTGATGGAAACAGAAAGGAATGCAACGCTCAGCTTTATGATTCTTTATGGCAAAGGATGTATTAAAATATATAAAAACACATTTACACAGTTTTAAAAAAGAAGGATTAATTTTGTCAATCTTTAGAAAGAAATGATTGAAATAATGTTCTTAAAAGTTGTATTAAATATTTCTGGAATACACTGAATAATTCTGTCAAAAATAAAATACATATTTCCTCTTGTGATTGTGATTCTCATATTTTAAGGAGAGGAGAAACACACGTTCATATAAATGTTGTGTATTCTATTGTCCAGCATGTAAACATATTTAGAGATAAAGGCACAATAAACATCAGTAGAAAAATATAGAAACATAAGCAGAGCAGCAATAAAACATTTCCTTCATGATCAACAGTTACCATTAAATCTTTGGTTCTGAACATGATCTGATATACAAATAAAGTCAATAACTGAGGTTTACACATATAAATACACATGGAAGAGACAGAACACCACATTAAATATGAGATATGAATCCTCTAAAACATTACAGAGGATGTTCCTCTGACCACGAAGACAGAGAATGTGTTCGACACGAGACAGCAAGAATACCTGGTTCGCATCAGAGGCTAGTTATTGTTCACTAAACCTAGTTAGTACGCATCAGAGACTAGTTATTGTTCACTAAACCTAGTTAGTACGCATCAGAGACTAGTTATTGTTCACTAAACCTAGCTAGTACGCATCAGAGGCTAGTTATTGTTCACTAAACCTAGTTAGTACGCATCAGAGACTAGTTATTGTTCACTAAACCTAGTTAGTACGCATCAGAGACTAGTTATTGTTCACTAAACCTAGTTAGTACGCATCAGAGACTAGTTATTGTTCACTAAACCTAGTTAGTACGCATCAGAGACTAGTTATTGTTCACTAAACCTAGTTAGTACGCATCAGAGACTAGTTATTGTTCACTAAACCTAGTTAGTATGCATCAGAGACTAGTTATTGTTCACTACACCTAGTTAGTTCGCATCAGAGACTAGTTATTGTTCACTACACCTAGTTAGTATGCATCAGAGACTAGTTATTGTGCACTACACCTAGTTAGTATGCATCAGAGACTAGTTATTGTTCACTACACCTAGTTAGTATGCATCAGAGACTAGTTATTGTTCACTAAACCTAGTTAGTATGCATCAGAGACTAGTTATTGTTCACTACACCTAGTTAGTTCGCATCAGAGACTAGTTATTGTTCACTACACCTAGTTAGTATGCATCAGAGACTAGTTATTGTGCACTACACCTAGTTAGTATGCATCAGAGACTAGTTATTGTTCACTAAACCTAGTTAGTATGCATCAGAGACTAGTTATTGTTCACTACACCTAGTTAGTTCGCATCAGAGACTAGTTATTGTTCACTACACCTACTTAGTAGGCATCAGAGACTAGTTATTGTTCACTAAACCTATTTAGTATGCATCAGAGACTAGTTATTGTTCACTACACCTACTTAGTAGGCATCAGAGACTAGTTATTGTTCACTAAACCTATTTAGTATGCATCAGAGACTAGTTATTGTGCACTACACCTAGTTAGTACGCATCAGAGACTAGTTATTGTCCACTACACCTAGTTAGTATGCATCAGAGACTAGTTATTGTTCACTACACCTAGTTAGTATGCATCAGAGACTAGTTATTGTTCACTAAGAGTAGTCTGTGTATCACAATGTAGTTATTATGCAAAACAAACTAGTTATTATGCATAATAACTAGTTTGTATGCATAACAACTAGTTTGTATGCTTAATAACTAGTTAGTGTGCATAATAACTAGTTATTATGTGTAATAAGTAGTTAGTATGCTTAATGACTAGTTAGTATGCATAATAACTAGTTTGTAGCGTAATAAGTAGTTATTATGTGTAATAACTAGTTAGTATGCTTAAAAACTAGTTAGTATATCAAATCAAACTCAATTTCTCGGACATAGGCGGCTCAGCAGGATCTCAGAGTACACCTGGTTCACTGGTCCTCTCACGTGATAGGACGTAGCTTTAGGCCGCGCCTCCTTGTCTGTGTCTGGCACGCCTGATTGGCTACTGAGTTCAGGTCCGGCTCTGCTGGATCTGGTTGTATTGGTCGTGGACGTTGTGTCGTCTGAGCGTCTGGGAGACTTCAACTTCTCCACCTGTCGAACGAATAGAAATGAAAACATGAACAGATGTAAGAAAACATCTTTCTGTGAGGGGCTCTGGTTCCTTCCTCCCGCCTCTTCTTCAGAGGATCAACGTGATGATCTGATGTTTAAAGCGTTACCTCGTGGAAGTGGCAGGCGCAGCGGCCCTGCAGGAACTCTTTGTATCGACCCATCGTGATGCTGAAGGTGTCGATCGCCTCGTACCCATGATGCTTTGCTGTGGCGATAATGTTCTGGTTCTCTCTGTGGAGATCCTGGATCTCTTCCTGAAAGAACAGATCCACGTGAGGAGAGAGGCTCTCTACTTCCTGTGCAGGACAGGAAACAGGAACTTACCAGACTGAGAGACCGGATCCCGTCCACCGGGAGATGGAAGCCCATCCCCAAAGATTTCACCAGCACCAGGACATCGCTGAGGGACTCTCTGAGGAGGGGGAGGAGGAGGAGGAGGAGGAGGAGCAGGAGTAGGAGGAGCATGAGGTGTTGTTACGGTATTGGTCCAAACCCAGTAACCTCAGCATCTGTAATCCACAGTTCTGGACTAGTGGAGCTTCAGGGCCCCGTAAAGGTGGACCAGTTACGACATGGCACTCAGAACAGTCCCACAGGGACCCGTGTCTGGTCCTCTGGTTTTCATCTCCTGGGTGGATTCTGTGACCCTGTATGCTGATGACACTGTTGCTTCACCATGGAACCCACAACAGAGAAGTGTAGAGCACATGCGCTCCTGGTTCAGGGTGCCTGGGTTCTCAGTGATGCTCATGCACTAATGTTTAATATGATAATAATATATAATGTTCCCCTCACTGGAACTTTATGAACCTTTCGATGAAATTAACTCTGAAAAGATTACATAGTGAGAGCAAAACCAAAACCAAAAAAGTGAGCAAAGCCAGCTAGCAGTCACATTAGCAACTGAGCCGAACATGCTAACCTCCTCCCATGTGACAACGTTCTCATCAACTACCTTTTGAAATGAATAACTTTATTGATCTTCTGACTTGTCGTCTAGCGCCATCATCAGGTCCAACACTTTATGACCAAATACCTGGAGAACTAAAGACATTCATCAGGTGGACACTGTTTACTCATCGTTAGCTACAATTAGCATGCTAACAGGCTAAACTCAGTCTGTCAAAGGACATTGCAACAATGCAACATTTACGTGTTTAATGTGACACTTTATCTCATGTACTCTCAATAAAACATTTAACAACGTCGAAGTATCTTCAGGGAAACAAAAGTATATTATGACGTGTAGTTATGACAGTTCTGGTTGTATTGCTCACCTGCTCAGCACCTCTCTGACTGTCCTCAGGTGATTGGTGTTGAGCCACTGGACTCCTCCCACCACCAGGGCTGTCAGGTTATTGTTCACCAGAGGTCGTGACCTTCAGGGAGAAAACTCATCAGTACGAAGCCGTCACCTGTCCTCTGACGATGACTCCAGCTGTGTCCGGTCTCACCTGTCGATCAGCTGCAGCAGCGCCTGCCTGAAGGTGGGCCTCTGGGTCCTCTCCAACCAGAACTGAGGGTAATACGAGTAGCTGACCAGAGTCTGGCCCCCATTCAGGTTCCTGTAGACCAGCGTCTCGTGAGCTTTGCCCCAGTCCTCCAGGCTGGAGTTCACCCGCTCCATCAGGAAGTACATCATCCCACGATTGGTGGAGTCGCCGATAAACAACACCTGAGGAGAGACGGGAGGACTGAGACCCACCAGGGGTTGTACCACATGCTGGACCACATGGGGGACCAGGGGTTGGACCACATGCTGGACCACATGGGGGACCAGGGGTTGGACCACATGCTGGACCACATGGGGGACTAGGGGGTGGACCACATGCTGGACCACATGCTGGACCAGGGGTTGGACCTCATGGTGGACGACATGCTGGACCATATGCTGGACTAGGGGTTGGACCACATGCTGGACCACATGGGGACCAGGGGTTGGACCACATGCTGGACCACATGCTGGACCACGGGTTGAACCTCATGGTGGACCACATGCTGGACCACATGGAGGACCAGGGGTTGGACCTCATGGTGGACCACATGCTGGACCACATGGGGGACCAGGGGTTGGACCACATGCTGGACCACATGGAGGACCAGGGGTTGGACCTCATGGTGGACCACATGCTGGGCCTCATGGTGGACCACATGTTGGACCACATGCTGGACCAGGGGTTGGACCTCATGGTGGACCACATGGAGGACCATGGGTTGGGCCACATGGGGGACCATTGGTTGGGCCACATGGGGGACTAGGGGTTGGGTCACATGGGGGACCACATGCTGGACCACATGGAGGACCATGGGTTGGACCACATGCTGGACCACATGGAGGACCACATGGAGGACCAGGGGTTGGACCTAATGGTGGACCACATGGAGGACCACATGGAGGACCAGGGGTTGGACCTAATGGTGGACCACATGAAGGACCAGGGGTTGGACCTCATGGTGGACCACATGCTGGACCTCATGGTGGACCACATGTTGGACCACATGCTGGACCACATGCTGGACCACATAGAGGACCACATGGAGGACCAGGGGTTGGACCTCACCTTCCGGTCCCTCAGACAGTCCTGCAGCAGGCGGCGATCCACCAACGGGTGATAACAGCTGTCTGGTTGCCAGGCAACCTC
>NC_136608.1:18982622-18985253 GCF_910589615.1 Taurulus bubalis | reverse complement strand
ACCTTTATAGTGAACCTCACCTTTATCTCAGGTGAACCTCACTTTTATCTCAGGTAAACCTCACCTTTATGGTGAACCTCACCTTTACAGCAGGTGAACCTCACCTTTATCTCACGTGAACCTCACTTTTATCTCAGGTAAACCTCACCTTTACAGCAGGTGAACATCACCTATATAGTGAACCTCACCTTTATCTCAGGTGAACCTCACCGTTATCTCAGGTGAACATCACCTTTATAGTGAACCTCACCTTTTCAGCGGGTGAACCTCACCTTTATATCAGGTGAACATCACCTTCATAGTGAACCTCACCTTTATCTCAGGTGAACCTCATCGTTTTCTCAGGTGAACCTCCCCTTTACATCAGGTGAAACTCACCTTTAAAGTGAACCTCACCTTTATCTCAGGTGAACCTCACCGTTTTCTCAGGTGAACCTCACCTTTACAGCAGGTGAACCACTCCTTTATCTCAGGTGAACTTCACCTTTATCTCAGGTGAACCTCTCCTTTATCTCAGGTGAACCTCTCCTTTATCTCAGGTGAACTTCACCTTTATCTCAGGTGAACCTCACCTTTATCTCAGGTGAACCTCACCTTTACAGCAGGTGAACCTTAACTTTATCTCAGGTGAACCTCACCGTTATCTCAGGTGAACATCACCTTTATAGTGAACCTCACCTTTTCAGCAGGTGAACCTCACCTTTATATCAGGTGAACATCACCTTTATAGTGAACCTCACCTTTTCAGCAGGTGAACCTCACCTTTATATCAGGTGAACATCACCTTTATAGTGAACCTCACCTTCATATCAGGTGAACCTCACCTTAATCTCAGGTGAACATCACCTTTATAGTGAACCTCACCTTTATCTCAGGTGAACCTCATCGTTTTCTCAGGTGAACCTCACCTTTACAGCAGGTGAACCTCCCCTTTACATCAGGTGAAACTCACCTTTAAAGTGAACCTCACCTTTATCTCAGGTGAACCTCTCCTTTACAGCAGGTGAACCTCTCCTTTACCGCAGGTGAACCTCACCGTTTTCTCAGGTGAACCTCACCTTTACAGCAGGTGAACCATTCCTTTATCTCAGGAGAACCTCACCTTTACAGCAGGTGAACCTCAACTTTATCTCAGGTGAACCTCACCGTTATCTCAGGTGAACCTCACCTTTATCTCAGGTGAACATCACCTTTATGGTGAACCTCACCTTTTCAGCAGGTGAACCTCACCTTTATATCAGGTGAACATCACCTTTATAGTGAACCTCACCTTTATCTCAGGTGAACCTCACCTTAATCTTAGGTGAACATCACCTTTATAGTGAACCTCACCTTTATCTCAGGTGAACCTCATCGTTTTCTCAGGTGAACCTCACCTTTACAGCAGGTGAACCTCCCCTTTACATCAGGTGAAACTCACCTTTAAAGTGAACATCACCTTTATCTCAGGTGAACCTCACCTTTATCTCAGGTGAACCTCACCGTTATCTCAGGTGAACCTCACCTTCACAGCAGGTGAACCTCACCGTTATCTCAGGTGAACCTCACCTTTATCTCAGGTGAACCTCTCCTTTACAGCAGGTGAACCTCACCTTTATCTCAGGTGAACCTCACCGTTTTCTCAGGTGAACCTCACCTTTACAGCAGGTGAACCACTCCTTTATCTCAGGTGAACCTCACCTTTACAGCAGGTGAACCTCAACTTTATCTCAGGTGAACCTCACCGTTTTCTCAGGTGAACCTCACCTTTACAGCAGGTGAACCTCACCGTTATCTCAGGTGAACCTCACCTTTATCTCAGGTGAACATCACCTTTATGGTGAACCTCACCTTTTCAGCAGGTGAACCTCACCTTTATATCAGGTGAACATCACCTTTATAGTGAACCTCACCTTTATCTCAGGTGAACCTCACCTTAATCTCAGGTGAACATCACCTTTATAGTGAACCTCACCTTTATCTCAGGTGAACCTCATCGTTTTCTCAGGTGAACCTCACCTTTACAGCAGGTGAACCTCACCTTTATCTCAGGTGAACCTCACCGTTTTCTCAGGTGAACCTCACCTTTACAGCAGGTGAACCACTCCTTTATCTCAGGTGAACCTCACCTTTACAGCAGGTGAACCTCAACTTTATCTCAGGTGAACCTCACCTTTATCTCAGGTGAACATCACCTTTATGGTGAACCTCACCTTTTCAGCAGGTGAACCTCACCTTTATATCAGGTGAACATCACCTTCATAGTGAACCTCACCTTCATCTCAGGTGAACCTCACCTTAATCTCAGGTGAACATCACCTTTATAGTGAACCTCACCTTCATCTCAGGTGAACCTCATCGTTTTCTCAGGTGAACCTCACCTTTACAGCAGGTGAACCTCAACTTTATCTCAGGTGAACCTCACCGTTATCTCAGGTGAACCTCACCTTTATCTCAGGTGAACATCACTTTTATAGTGAACCTCACCTTTTCAGCAGGTGAACCTCACCTTTATATCAGGTGAACCTCACCTTGATCTCAGGTGAACATCACTTTTATAGTGAACCTCACCTTTTCAGCAGGTGAACCTAACCTTTATATCAGGTGAACATCACCTTTATAGTGAACCTCACCTTTATCTCAGGTGAACCT